>NC_061116.1:62717195-62864332 GCF_002878395.1 Capsicum annuum | reverse complement strand
TACTATCCACTCCAAAATATAAGTGAAAGAGATAACGTATATGAAATCGATACTAATATTTGTGTGGAGGAAAAGAATTTAAAACCATCAAAATAAAATTCCAAATTTTAAACACAAAGAATGTGACATACCTTTTTCTTTACACTTTTTAGTTACAAAAGTTATATCACAGAACAACCATGAAAAATGGTGAAGGGTTTCAAAACAGTACAATGTTTACATCAATCTTTTACTTTAATTTTATGATATTAGAATCTAAACAAACCTCGAATTAATAACATCGAAATTAAAATAGGTTCAACACATGTGAGTTTAAGAAACTTCATAATATTGAATTAAGTTTCATACAATCGTTTAAACTACATAATAAAGGAAGATTAAGGGTTACCTCTTGCGGAAATAGTTCTTAAAATAAAGAAGAAGCCGCGAACTCGAAATCACGAACCAAACCTCAAACTCTTTTTTTTTCAATCCTCTTCTTTCTCTCTTAGTTTTCCTTTCTTCTCAATTTCTTTTTGCTTTGATTTTCCTCTTCTCTTTTTCTTTCTGTGTGTTGTAGTTTTTTTTTTGTTTCAAACGTTTTTTTTTTCTGGTTTCAATCTTGTTTCTTTCTCCTTCTGTAATCTCTCTCTTTTTTTTGTGTAGTGCGTGTGTTTTCTGTATATAAGTGCATATGTGTGTGTCATGGGTTGTGTGGAGGAAAAGTGGGAGAGGTTAAGTAGAAGTGGGAATTGTGGGGTGGTTTGGGTAGTTTAGGTCTCTTTTTTTCTTTTTATTATTATTATTATTATTAATAAAATAAAAATGATTAAAAACTAATAAAATATAATACAAGTTAATAACTAGTCTTAGAAATATGATTAAGAAATATTAATATCACAACATTCTTTATTAAAAGTTGAAAGAAGAAAACAAATATAATTTAGAAAAAATTCTTTTTTTTTCTAAAAATAAATAAACAAGTAAATAAACAATAAAATAAAAACTTATTTAAATTGTGACTCTATTTTTGTAGTTTTCAAGATTTTTAACAAACCTAAAAAAAAAAGAAGATAAATTTAAAATGCCTAAAATAAAAAGAAAATTAATTGAACATTAAAATGATATAAAAACATTAGGTTTGGGTCAAAAATTAGGTGTTTACAATTCTTTCATGGAAGATTAGGAAAACAAGCTATACATGCCTAATTGTAAATATATGGCAGAAGTTAAAACAAGTTACCTACTCACTTTTCTTTGTTATTAAGAGACATCTCTTTTCTTCTTTGGTTTAAAGTGTAAAGGAAAGTTGAAGTTCTTGAAGAGCTCAAATTAAAAGGATAAGTTGCAGAAGATTAATGTAAGGTGACTGCTCCATTTTGTCTTTCTTATATATGAATTTGGAAAAGAATTATTGATGTGTTGTTATTGAAAACTCAAAGAATGATGAGTTCAATATTTGGTTGTTGTGACAAAGGTTAATTTGGGGCTGTTTTGTGGACTATTTTATGTGTATATATTTGGGGATGCCAGTTTGATATTGGAGAAGGGTGTGATTAGTTCGTATTGAAATATAAAAGAAAGGTGTGGTGGTACACCACCAAATTAATTATTGTATACGTTTATTGCCCATTCTGTTTTGTGCATTGTTTGGAGGGTGTAATGAAACCAAAGTTATTTTGAGAATCTTATAAGAATATATATGGTATGTGGATGTAATTGGAGGAGAAAAGGGTTAAATAACAATCTTGATTAATAACTAAGGGCTTACTGGCCGGCTACTATTTTTGTGAAGCTAAGTAGGGCAAATGTGTTGGTTAGTTACTAATACTAGTTTTACTATATACTTTATTGTAGATAAGCAATCCTAAAGTCAGGAAGTTAATTGGGTTAACATTGGAGTTGTAAGACTAGGTATGTAAGGCTACTCTATGTTATATTCTTTGACATGAAATCCAACATTTGTGGTACAAAGTAAGCTTCTAAAGCCCTCTCATAGTAGATGATACATAATGGTAGCATATGATTTCCCATGTAGCTAACCACCTTGTTCCCACTGTCTAATGTGTTAAAAAACCTCACCACATGCTTATTATCAAGTCTGTATTTTTACATTCAGTAGCAAGTCTCAAGAGTTCTCCTTTAAGTCAAATAAGATCCATATGTTATTTTCAGCTTCTAAGTATTTCATTCGCATACAATCTGCCCCATACCTCTTTGACATTGCATTAAGTGTTTATTCATATGTCTCTTATTGGTAGATTATTGTTTCAAGGTACCATAATGTTATGCCACCAAGGTAAAAATCTCAAAGGCTAAATAAACTAACACAAATCTCAAAAATAGGTGGCAGCTCAGGGGAATAAGCCTAGCATGGACCGATATTGATACCTTTATATGTGGATGACAACTCAGGAGAAAAATCCTAGCATGGGCCGATCCCAATATTCATATGTTGGTGGCAGCTTAGGGGCGTAAGCCTGGCATGGGCCAATCCCAATTTGTCTATTTACCACTGATCATCTTGTCATTTGCATTATATGGATTATAAAGATTATGAAGTAAGAAGAGTAAAAATGAAGAAAATAATGTAAGGTACCTAGTCCCACAAGTATATATAAAGGTGGTGTACTAGCACTATTTATGCACTTGTAGCTGATTTCTATTGAACTTTTGTATTAAGTGTAGTACCTTCAGCCTTACATATTCAGTATATACTTTCATACCTACGATCCTCACGGGGGACCTGTATTTTATGCTGCAGGCATAGGTACTTCAACGCATACAACTCCCCAATAGGAGCAGGGATATCCAGTGACTATTGGTGAGCTCCAGTATGATTTGGGACTTTTCGAGTTTTTTTTTATATTTTGGTTCTATACAGTAGTTAAGAGTAAGGCGGGGGTTTTTCCCGACCTTAACTAAGTGTCTATGTGTGTTTTAGAGGATTTGTAGACCAATGTAAATGTAAGCATGATAACGACTTATTTTTTAGATGTTATGGCCCCAACGGCCAAGTCTGGTATATATAGTTTTGGGCTTGTCATTTATTTCTCATCAATGCATTATATCCATGTATGGCAAAACCTTTGGTTATTATAGTTACATGTATGGGAATTACAATGTTATGGATTGGTTCTCTCTGGCCTTCACGGCTATGGGTGCCTGTCTGCCCAAATAGGATTTGAGGCATGACATCGGTGTTGACGGATGAACGAGAGTACCCTGTGTCGTACATATTCAATTCAATTGCTAGAAAATTTGGTGAAAAGTTTAGGGAGCAACATGTCTTTGTCAATGGTACAAACAACAAATTTGTCCCTTGTGCAAAAAAAATCCTAAGGGATAATAAGAGTGAAAACGATTCCTTGTATGAGACTAATGCAAACAAGGGTCTCGACCAATTCATGGTGTTCGGCAACGGTGTTACTGCTAAGGTCAATCTCTTAGAGAGGAGTTCTTCTTGTTAGAAATTTGACTTGGTGAAAATACCATGCGAATATGCGATGGCCGCTTTGCGAGCAAAGAATGGCGATGACAAAGGTTATGGTAACTCCATTTACGAATACTCTTTGCTAATTTATAAAGTTAAAAATTACCTCCTCGCATACTCGAAAGCTATTAAGGTTTTCCCTCTAGAGACAGAATGGACTGTGCCACAGGAATTGCAAGACACTAATAATTCTCCACCCCTTACGATCTCAAACTCAGAAAGAAGAAAGTCAAATGCGTTAAGGGCGTCGGTGAGACATTCAAGTACAAAAGGAGAAATAGCTGTTCAATATTCAAGAAATTCGGGCACAAAAGAACCTCATGTAGCATGGCCAACAAATCTTGGATAGACTTTTTTTCTTTAGTTGTAAAGCTACTGTTTTGAAGGATAAGTGTGCATTTCTGTAGAATTTAATGTTCAGTTGCAATCAATTTAAATCTTTGTCTACGGTAGACAACATAATTCTATGATATATATTTTACATGCTCTATTAAATATTATGTATTAGTTATATGATTACTCATCAAACACACTCTGTGGGTCTTTTTAGCACCATATCTCTCTAATCGATGCATTGAATCATTGTTTTCTATTTCCAATTAATTAAAAGCTGCAAACACACCTGTTCTCAAGAAAAACTGTTGGTATATGCAAGCCAAGCATTTTTTATTCCCACACGCGTCGATTGACCATTGGTTGGGAATATGAAAGGACACATTCTATAGGTCTATAAGTACAATCCTTATTTCTGTGTAAGCATTCAGCTCTTCCTAAACCCAAAATATCAGAAAGCCTCATCATCTTCACCAAAATTGAAATCATGCCTGGTCACCGAATTAGCCGAAATCCAATCTGACGAGTTTTCCCTTGTCACTATGATCTGCTGCTGTTATGAAATAATTTTGATCAGCTTTTTCGGGGCCTGGGCAAATACCGAGTGTACTTAGAGTGTGATCTCAGACGTATTGCTCGTTTCCTTCGGGCAATTCTGGAGAGGCTTGGAATGGACGATAACGACTATATCACCCCCCACCATCCCCCTAATTTAGTTTAGGTTTTTATGAATGATTATGTTTTTAAGTTTTTTTTTGTATTGTTCATTGCTGAAGAAGCTTTCTTAGTAGGATTTTGTTAGAAGAAAGCTTCTTCTATTTTGCCCTTTTTGCTGAAAATGAATGTAATGCAGTGAACAAGTTGAATATAAGTATTTCAGTTTCAAAATTATGTTTTCCCTTTTTTTGTGATTGTTTCTTTTTGTGTTGGTTATTCTTTTGTACAAATAACTTTTCAAATATTTATTCCTTGTTCAATGAACATTACTATAGATTGACGATTAAATTCAAGAAGAGTAAAAAATTATATATAGTCTATCATCAATCTTATACTTCGTCAGTCCTCGACCGAACATAGTAGTCGATCATAAACTATATGAATCGGTGGGCCATCAGTAGCTTATAGTTTGAAAGAAAAATAGTTTAATTAAAAATGATTTAAACAGATAATAACATGTTTTAGGGCTAGTGAAATAAAATAATTAAATTAAAAATGATTTAAACAGATAATAACATATTTTGGGGCTGGTGAAATAAAATAATTAAATTAAAAATAATTTAAACAGATAATAACATGTTTTAGAGCTGGTGGAAGAAAATAATTAAATTAAAAAAGATTTAAATAGATAATCACATGTTTTGGGGCTGGTGAAAGAAAATAATTAAATTAAAAATAATTTAAACAGATAATAACATGTTTTGGGGCTGGTGAAAAAAAATAATTAAATTAAAAATGATTTGAATAGATAATCTTGAACTGTTGGTGACACTTAATAGACTGCTGTCGATGTTGACCCATGTCAAATTCATGTAAAAAATATACTTGTGCTTTGAGGGTCCATCTATTCGTTTGGTCCACCGTAGACTTCCACCGTTAGGAGTGCATTGATTGATCTCCTAATTATGCGTAGACCACGGTGATCTATGTGCACTGCTATAGACCATCACTTGGATGTTGTTCAAAAATGAATAAATAAATTAAAAATAAATATAGTGTAGCTTTCTACACATATGAAGGAGTGTAAACAAGTTATATAATCATATTAAAGCTTATACAAATTAGGGGTGATGAATTAAGGAGTGTGTGGATGGGTAGTGGTTGAACAAACAATATCCTAAGAGTATTGTTTGTCAAAGCACAAGTATGTTTTAAGGACGATGATTGTATTTGATGACTACACATTCCACATACTCCTTCAAGCACCATCCCCAAATCAAAAGAGTATATGGAATGGATAGTGGTTGAACAATCATCATCCTCAATACATACTTGTGCTTTAACAAATATTACTCTTATCATATTGTATGTTCAACCACTATCCATCCACATACTCCTTAATTCACCGCCCCTAATTTGTATAAGCTCTAATATGATTGTGTGACTTGTTTACACTCCTTCATATGTGTAGAAACTCACACTATATTTATTTTTACTTTATTTATTCATTTTTGAACAACATCCAAGTGATGATCTATAGCAGTGTAAATAGATCACCGTGGTCTACGCATAATCAGGAGATCAATCGATACACTCCTAACGGTGTAAGTCTACAGTAGACCAAATGAATCGATGGACTCTCAAAGAACAAGTATATTTTTTACTATTTTTTTAAACATGTTATTGAGGGTCCATCGATTACGAGTGTCTACGGTAGACTTTAGCATCTCGTTGATGACTGACATAGGTCATGATCTACGACAGTCTATTTAGTGTCACCAATATTTCAAAAAATACAATTACTGTTCCAACGGTAACAAACGGCTAATTTTGTACACCTTCAGTGTTAACACTTCTTTTTTCCTTCATATATAAAATCCTCCACCCCTCATTATTTTATTTCATCCACTTTATTTTTATTTTAAAATTCAACAATGTCTCAAGTATCTCAAACATCCAATTCTATAAAGACTCTAATTTGTCATTGTGGGAATGCGGCTGTCTTGAAGACGTCATGCACAGACTCAAATCCAGATCACAAATTTTATAACTGTACAATTGCGCAGATGAGCCGTGTATGTCTTTTTTTATAAAGTTAAGTAAATCGTTATGTAATTATTATTTTTTTCTAGGATGATGGCGCATGCTCGTTTTTTAAATGGATTGATGAGTTATCACCTCCAAATAGTCCATCAACGTTGAGACCAGGACCCGAGACATCAAATTTTCATGGCTTGACAAAATTTAATCTACTACAAAGGCTCCAAGAATGCGAAGAAAATAGAAATTTTCTCATGAGTTTGTTCAAAGAAGCCAAAGAGCAGAGGAATCACTTTAAAGTATTGATACATGACACCCGAATAGAGAGGGATCAACTAAAACAAAAATTGATTTTGGCCGAAGAAAAGAAGAATGGCTTAAAAATGACGTTATGTACTATAATGCTAGCATTCGTTCTTTGAAAAAAATGTAAAATAGATGTAGTGATATTGAATAAATAATAATACTTCTATTTTTCTATAATGTTAATACTATTTTTCATAAAATCATAGTCGATCAAACAACACATGAACTTAAATTCGAGTAGCATGGTAATGATAGACTATGCAAGTAGTATACGAATGATTAAATATGCATTCTATGATGTCAACCATACACTGTACCAATTATGACAACACAATGCATATTCAAATTTCATGCAACAAAACAGTTTGATAAAAGCAGATTCAGTGCAGAATCATAAAAACTTTCATAGAATAAAAGAATGTTTCTAATATCCTACTGACAGATCATTCAACTTCCATATTTGTCAAATAAAAAAATATTTGTCCATATCCTAACAACTGATCATTCAACACATTAACAATATTAGCATTCAAATGTCTTTTTTCCCATTTCCCTCATCATTAGAAAAGTTATTGTTGATTTCATCAACGATATTCATGACCACATTTTTGTCTGCTTCTTCTTTTTCTTCTTTTTGTCCATTTTTTTGTCTTCTCCTTCTTCTTTGTCTGTTATTTCTTCCATTCCATCTTCATCTTCATCACCTTCTTTTTCAACATCTGCAACAGCTATTGCTTCTTCCTCAGCTTTTTTTGTTTCTTCACCTGCAACAACTGCTTCTTTCTCACCTTATTTTCTTTACCCGCTGCAACTGCTTCTTTCTCACCTTCATTTTCTTCCTCAACTTCATCTTTTTCTTCACCTGCTGCAGTTTTCTCAGCTTCTTCTTTGTCAGCTTCTTTTTCTTCTTCATCAGCTGCTGCTATTTTCCCAACTTCTTTTTTTTCGTGCCTTCTTCTTCAACTGCTGCTACTTCTTTTTCAGCTTCTTCTTTTTTCTTGCCTTTTTCTTCAACTGTTGCTGCTTCTTTTTCAGTTTCTTCTTCTTCTTCTTCTTCTTCTTCTTCTTCTTCTGTAGCTGCTTCTTTTCCAGTTTCTTATTGGCTCTTATCTTCTTCCATTTTTTCTTCTTCATCCTTTATTTCTTTTTCTTTTTTCTATTCTGCCACAACAGTGACCAACTTATCCATTTTGCTCCTTTTTTCTCCTTCTTCATTCCTCTCCAATTTTTGAAGGTCCACATGAAATGTGTCATCATATTACAAAGTGTTACTAATATTTAAAGCTAAAAATTCATTAACTACATTAATTATTAAATGAAGTTACCTCGCTCATGTTATCGCTCATTTTTTTTTCTTCAGTCTTTTTATTTGATATAGGTAACAATATCTAATACCGTTTCCTCGAGCATAGCAATATGCTTATGAAGATCCCCATCGATAGATGTGCCCGCTATATCTTTGGAGGTACTCAGAGAAGCATCATCACCAATACGTACTCCAATGGGATTACCACCCAAATCCCCATCATTATCACTATCCTTATTTGAAGTAAGGAGAGTCACCCCTTGTAAATCTTTCTTCAAGCCATCGAGGAAGTTATTCTTCACCTCGTTCATATATGGCTTAAACGTAACCATGTAATCCATCTTCGTCTCACGAACAGTAGGGATGATGTACGGGTGCACATTCTACAAAAAATCATTAATAATTACATAACATTCGATACAACAGTAGTATTATTGCATAATAAAAAATAAGTTCATACCTTGGTAAATTTGTATCTATACTTGAATGGGTCGCCTTCGATTATTTTGTCACTTTTTGTAGTGTGTTATCTGAGGATGCGGAAAATGGAAAAAGGGCTCATCCATTAATTTTTCAGCAAATTTTCCAAGATGAGGAAAGACCTCATAGATCCAAATCTGTAAGCAGTACAGTAGTGAAAAAATAACTCAGAGTCTATGACAGAGTATAAATAAAACACGAATCTATGATAATCTCACTAAAGGGTTGATGGTAGATATCATGAATGTCTAGGGAAATCCGAATAGAGCATAGGATGCCTTCTGCTTCTCATCAAATAATCCCCCCAGCTTCTTTAGGTCACTTTTATTCTCCAGATAGTCCATGGTCAGTTGAAATGTCTTTTTTCCCCCACGGATAACTCTCGAAAAAACTTAAAGAATTGACCATTTGAATCAGTTTTGTTTCGACAACCTTCGTCGAATCTTTTGCACGCAACATGGTGTGCAAGAACTACAGTAAACAATACTTAAACTTCTGCTCCTCATTTAATTTATTTTCTCTGATCAAGTGTAACAAGTTGTCCTCCATAATGTTTTTATTTTTCATCACCTTAAAGCAAAAATGCTCTCCCTTGGCTAACACCTTTTTTATTTTTTATTCACTGGGGTATGATGAGCAGTTCAACTTGGTGATTAAACAAAACTCTTTCAAGCCAAACCAAGCAGGCTTGTTGTTAACGCAGAACCATCTTTCATGATGCATCTTATTTGACTTGACGCATCGCAACAACAAATAATGGACCAACTGCCTATTGAATTTGAGATGTTTTGGTAGATTTCTCAAGTGTCCAAATCAGGAATGCTTGAATCTTTTCTTCAACTCCTGGTTGACAAGAACTTGCTTAAATTCTCGATAAGCAGCCATTCTTGATCTGACTGATATCTTTGCTGGGAAAGATCTAACCTCATCCATTATCGTTCGAAGGTCATACCGCTTCACGAAAATGAACCTTGAACAAGATGAAACGGACAACGGATCATTATCCCCATCAGCACTATTTCTTCCACTTCTCTCGCTCTCTTCACTATCACCACTAGCACTGCTCTTGGCAACATCTTCACAAGAATCGACGCATTCACTTATCTCCTTTAACTCTAAATCTGATTCGGATACTGGCTCTTCAATTTTCTTCCTTTTTGAGACATTTTCAACTCCCTCAACTTTTCTTTTTCTATTGCTACCAGCAAAATCAGATGCGGTATCAACTTTATGTTTATCAATGGGTCTTTTTTTGTCATTTTCAATAGAATCTATACCAACACAACAAATTTTCCATTTTCAGTTCATAGACCACAAGTCTACCAACAGAAATAACTCAATGCTCAAATGAAACCCCCCCAAAAACTAAGAAATACCCCACCATTACACAGTTTACTACACAAAAATATCATAACTGAACCAAAATCCAACATGCAGTATCAAAACTCAACTATTGCTAAAAATCAAACTAGTGCTACAAATCAAACTAATTAGCTATTAATCTTTAAATTTTCACTATTTCAGCAATCATATTTTAAAAGAATTTCATATGTCTAAAAATTGATTTCAATCTAGGGCATTCTCATTTCATAGACCACAGGTTTACGGACAGAAACAGATCACCGTTTGAATCAAATTACCAAAATAAGTCTTAAAATAACAATTATCCCACCATTCAATACTTCGTTGCTAAAAAAAACAGAACTAAACCAAAACTCCTTAACAAAAAATTCAAAATTCAACACCGTGATCGACGAAAAAATCTGTCAAAGCTGTCGAATAAAACCTCAACCATTGCTTCGGAATCAAATTAATTACCTATAAAATTCTCATATTTAACTATTTAATCAACCAAATTCAATTTTTTTTTCTACATCACTACGAATCGATTAGAAGTGAAGCCCTTTTAAATGGATCTAAAAATAATCAAAACTTTTTTTTAACTAACCTAATAAAGCAACGACGAACCCTTAGCAGCTGGAGAAGAAGGAGAGATGAAAATGGCGTTTTGGGAGGAGCTTGTTGGGAATAGCAGGAGTTGGAGAGAATTGAAGAAGAGAGAGAGTTTTTTTTTTTTATATGGGAATAAGTAGAGGGTGTTAGGTGTATTATATTAAATTTACAAAGTTGTAAAAATGATGAAAAGATCCCTTGGCCCATATGTGGGCCCCACTTTTACAACTTTTCCCCACTCTTTTAACTCTAACCCTAAAAATTAAAATAACAAGTGGTTATATGACAAAATAGTTTTGCCAAAATATAATTTTGCCAGTTTTTTCCGAGTTATTATCTCTCCTACCAAATGTGCTCCTATATTTTTAAATGATTTTTTAGTACTATATCACAATAGAGGAACAATGGTTAGAATATTATTAAGTGAAGATAAGAAAAGAAAAAAGTGACATACTATTGTACGATAGACAGATATGTGCAAAAGGATGTATACTGCAGTGAATTAAAGACTTATTAGCATGATTCATGAATCGCTAGCTTGTTGGCCCAAGTTGCAAAATTTTCAGTAATGGGGAAGAAAAGGTAGCTAGGTACAAGGACAAAGGATATTGTTGGCAACTGTTTGAGCAATCTTTTACCCCTTTTAGACAAGCAAAAGTCAAAAATCCTTAAATTCCTTCGCGGACACAGTTCCATAGCGCCACCAGCATAAAATAATAAAAAGATGCTTAAAACATTTTATTGCATATTCATTTTGGACTGTAGTTATATAAACTGAAATAATAAAGGTTTTATTATATTGACATTGTAGTTTAACCAGTTATAACAAGTTAATTGTCATTTTTATTAGATTACTAGTTAAAAATTTAATGAAGTTTATGCATAATTGGTAGCTTGAGAAAAGAAATTGCAGAATAACGTTATTTATGAAATTACAGGTAAATCTGTATGATAAACATTAATTCGTAAATGATAAAAACAATAACATGTCACATTTTATTACTAAAAAGAAAATTATGTTTGTGTAAACTACTAGCATATATAACTTAATCCACTATAACTAATAAATATAATAAAGATATATCTCAAATAAAGATATATCTCAATTATCTTATAAGTGAACTGCATCAGGACTTAGCCATTTAGATTGGGGTTAGACAAAATTTAGTAAATGATAAAATTATGATGCAGTCATAAATGTAAAATGATTGTATAAAGAGTTTTAAGTTATTTTTTTCCCCGTGTCCGGTATCTGCATTGGAGCCCCGACTAATCCGAATCTCGTCTTGCAGGATCCATTAAGGTGCCAGCGCTCCCAACAAAGTTTTCTCTGTTTAAAGGTTCAGCAGCCCCATCCACTGCACCACAACCCATGTTGATCGAGGTTTAAGTTATATATATACATTATGAGTCCACTTTTATCTATTATTGTGTACACTTGTAGAATATATTTGGTTGATTGACCCAAACAAAAAAACTTATTTATCTTCAAAATTACAAATCATATATAGATATTTGTGGGATGACAGATATAACTCAAACTGATTTATTTTAGCTGCAAAGTCCTTTTTAATATCTTAAATGGAGACCCACTCAATCTAATTAAGCTGATTGGTCTGTGCCATTAGTGTTATTGACCCCGTTTACCCTTCTTTCTTTTGTAACATCCAAAAAGAGGGACTTAATAATTGAAAGGAAAACATTCTCTTCATGAATGAGTGATGTCGATAGACTACAGGCTATTAACTAATTAAAAACTAAAACAGACTTAAAAGTAAAACTCCATCTCTTTCAATTTATATGATTTACTTTTCTTTATTTGGTTTCAAAAAGAATAAATATTTGTATATTAAGTAATAATTTAATTTTAAATTACCTATTTTACTATGAAATGATTTATTGCCAACAATTATCTATGAGTTATTTTAGATATAAATTTTAAAAATCTTACCTTTCTTTCTTAAATTTGGTGTCAAGTCAAACAAGCTATATATATAAATTGAAACACAGGTGTAAGAGAGAAGAGGGTCATAATCAATGGCGGGTGAATGGAGGTGGCAGTTGCCCACACGATGCTTCTGTCCCTGTCTCTTAATTTCTGTTTGTACCAATTTTGCGCCACCTTTTATCGCGCGCCCTAAAGCTTTCCCAGCAATTCAGCTCATACTATATGATGTTGATAGATGGAGAAAGAGACAATGAAAGCATGGAATTAATAAATAAATTTAAAGTATAAGGCTAGCTATTTTACTACTAGTAAACAGATCCTTCATCATTAGGGTTTATTTGTTTGGTGGGGCGTGCCTTTATATAACCGTATTTCTTCATCCTTCTTCCACTCTCTCTGCCCCTTTAAATTTTTTTTCTTCTTCTTAAGTTCATTTTCAAGTCTCATTCTCAATCTATTCTGTCCTCGGGATTTGGTCCAAAAGACACCCAAACTCCAAATCCCCCTTTTGTTTTCTAGGAGCTAGCTAAAAGGGTTCCAATTCCCGAGGATAAAGCTTTGATTTTTCTAGTGTTTTTTGGTCTTTTCCTGTCTCTTCTCTTTGTCTTTTTCTATTATTGACCCTTTTCTTCGTGTTGGAGATCGCTGAACTTTGGACTACAATACCTGCAACTTCCTCTTGATCACTTGTCTGCCACCTTGAGTCTGTACTGTGCTGGCAAATATTAACTCTACTCAGATCTGTTCATTTGGAAATTAAGGCTTGTTTCATCAAACAAGGTCTTGTTACTTTTCTTAATTTCTTTATTTCTCTCTATGACAAAGTATTATTTAAAATGGAGGTATATTCATGATTTAAGTTTAATAGATTAATTCTTTTGAAATTTATTAGTACTGGACTCGTTATATTGTTAAATTATGGGTTTAAATTTAATATTTAATAATCTTTAGTAGGTTCTTAGGTATATATCTGTATATACTCCATATTGTAAATTCTAAATTCAAATAATCCATAGCCATAAAGCTACATCTATATGGAGCGATAAATTTTAATGATGTTTAGTTTCATGTGAAATTGGCTCCGAGAAGGTTTCTTTCTCTTTCTCTTGTATGTTGTGGGTTAATATCTTCTTGTTTAATTTTATTCTTAGTACATATAGGGACTGGATCGAAGGAGACATTGAAATTGAATTGCAAGACCAAGATTTCGAGAAAAAGTGAGTTATATTATATAAGGACCTCAGAAAAATCCATTTTCATCAATGAACTTTAAGGCGTCACCCATATTTTTTGGTAAATTCACATCAATACTTACACATATAAGTCTTATATAAGTTGTAGTGTGTGCGTTTAAATATCTGTCTTAAGAGACCTAGTTATGGTTTTCCTTTTTTTTTTTTTTAAAAAAAGGAAAAAGATTGATTGGGAGTTGATTAACTAGTAATTACCTCTATTAATGAGCTCATAGATCTACTAATATATGTGCTCTAGGAAATGTGCTCTTTGTTGTTCTTCAAATTATTACTTGTAATCTTGAAATAGAAGTCACTCGTTCTTGGTATCATTTTTTATTCTTTTCCATAACCTGTTAATTAACCAAACAAGAAGTTAAATGGATCACTGAAGATTTCATTTTGTTCTTATTTTTTGCTAATTAAAAATAATATTGATTGTACTAATTTTTTTCCTTGAGGAATTGCACAATCCCCTCTTTATAGTACTTAAACAATGATTGTACTTTGTTATTCTTTTCCATAACCTCTTAACTTAATTAACCAAACAAATAGTTGAAGAATATTAAGCATGTGAAACGAAATGCCTATATGAAGTGGTAAACCACAACCTAAAATTTCATGATTTGAGATAAATTGTATCATTCCACACAGAAGTAGCAGAATCGATTAGATTATGCTTATTGTCTAAGGCAAGAGTGGACTCAATTTCAATTATCAAAAAGGATTATCGATATCGTTTTTTTTTTTAAAAAAGAAGTTCATTTAGATCCACGCACTCGTGTCAAATTTGTAGGAGTTTTATATTGCATTTCAAATTACTATATACAGTTTTTTTGCCCCCTTTTTTGTGGCTTTATCAATTTTTTCATCATCATTCACTTGTTGTCCTCTTCATTTGGATGTAATTTGCACTGCTCATAACAATTGCTTGAACTAATCTAATTTATCTGGTTAATGAGCAATATTCATTTTAACAGCTAGGCTTCACATATTCTTTATTGCATCTCATGATCTACAAGAAAACTAATCTCAAATTCATTTAGAATATAGATACGTGCAAATAAAATTGATTGAAATTTTACATAGCTTGATATTGATCAATTCTGTTGGCGTTTCATGTAGATTGCTCGAGTTGATCAATTCATGTGTAGCATCTGATTTTCGTAGTACTTTGTTAATTATATAAATAAGTAACTAAAGTGATTGAACTTTAAAAAATTGATTAAAAGTTTAGAAACTGGTCAATTGCACCCTCTCTATATATTGAAATTTCTTAGTATAAATCTTGGAAATAAATCTATATAAACAAAGTAGACAAATTTATTGTTTATATTTTGATCTAATCTCCATGCTTTGATCTAACAGCAATGCTGACATGTTCCATTAAAATGCAGGTTATATATAGTACATTTGAGTGAGAGATCATGAATTCCTTGTCACATGTTCCTCCGGGTTTCCGGTTTCACCCAACTGATGAAGAACTTGTTGATTATTACCTTAGGAAGAAAATCACCTCCAGAAGGATTGACCTTGATGTCATTAAAGACATCGATCTCTACAAAATTGAGCCATGGGATCTTCAAGGTACTTATTTAACCGTCAATAGTAATGTCCAATGGACTAAACTTATATATTCTGATCATCTAAAAAAACTTTGCATTATCATAATATTTTACTCTAATGAAGCATATTAATTTTCAAGTTACTGATTTCACTTGTTGAGTATGCACTTTTACCTACATTTATACTTATTTGGTAGTCGAAAAGTTTATTTATAATATTTTTATTTACAGAAATTAAACACAAGTATATTTTGATAATCATAACATAACCAAATTAAAATTCAATCTCATGAGGATGAAATTGTAAATAGAATTATGCAGAATGGGGGCAGAAGAACAGAGTGATTGGTACTTTTTCAGCCACAAAGACAAGAAATATCCAACAGGAACAAGAACAAATAGAGCAACAGCAGCAGGATTCTGGAAGGCAACAGGAAGGGACAAGGCAATATATTCAAAGCACGACTTGATTGGCATGAGAAAGACATTGGTGTATTATAAAGGGAGGGCTCCAAATGGTCAAAAATCTGACTTTATTATGCATGAATACCGACTTGAGACTGATCCAAATGGTGCTCCTCAGGTAAGTTCTCCTTAAATGTAATTCCATACTTCAGTTCACAACATGAGACATGGTAGGGGTCAAGCCTAACCCTACACCAAGGCTCACAACCTTGACGATTGCTTATAATTTTTTTTTTTAATTTTAAAATATAAGTTCTTTCATGGAACCAAGCTAACTGGAATATTTTGTTACTCCTTTCTTTATGGTTGAGGACAAAATCTTTCCAAATAATTATGGAACATAAGTACTGGATATATGCACAAATTAAGCTACTTAATTTATGAGGTAGAAAATTTCATCTTTTTCTCGCTTTCCCTTTTTATCAGAGTAAATAATATCATAGAATATTCAAATGCCATCAATATTTGTAAATATTGATATCCTAGCTTAATTAGGAGTATTCCTAGTAAAATAATGGCTCAATCCACAAATATTCAAAACAAAACTAAAAATAAAAAATCTAAGAGATGTTCATGTATAAACACAATTTGAACGCTCCACAACTTTTTTAAAACTTCAATTTCAAACAACTCAACCAAATATTTTCCAAATGCCTAGACTTTTGTTGAACAAACTTCCTCATCAATTTAATGTTGTAGGGATTATTTTGCACTTTGTTTTTATGTCTTTATAAAACAACTTATTTTTTTTGGTGAATTTATTGCTTTTTCATTCACTGAATATAGATTTTAATGAATCGTGCTGATAGAAAGACACTTACTTTTTGTGTTAATAAGCTGCGCATATATGCACAGGAAGAGGGATGGGTTATCTGTAGAGTGTTCAAGAAGAAAATAGCTGCTGGCATGAGAATGGACACTAGTGAACATGGGTCACCCATTTGGTACGATGATCAACTTTCATTCATGCAAGACATGGACTCCCCCAAGCTAATACACCCTCAAATTAATTACAACCATTATCCTAATAATTACCCTAATTTCAAGAAGGAACTCGATAATTTGCACTACCAAATCCCACCTCATAATCCTCATCATCAATTTCTTCAACAACTTCCTCTTTTAGAAACTAATTCCAAACTTGTGGCAAAACCTCCTGGTTGCAGCTCAATGCCAATATTTGGCAATCTTAACGTTAATCGACCCGCATTGCTCACACAAGAACATGTTCATCCTACATTTGCAAATAATGACAACCAAGTTGCAGATCAAGTGACTGATTGGCGAGTACTTGACAAATTTGTAGCTTCTCAACTTAGCCAAGAAGATGAAAATAATAACTATTCACCAAATGCACCAAACACATTTCAGGTTACGGGAGATGATATGAATTTGAACAAGCAAGAAATGGCTCCGGAAAATACCTCTACAGCATCCTCAAGTTCTCAAATTGATTTGTGGAAATGAAGTCAAGTGAATCCACCTAATAATAATAAGTTACTGCTCAACAATATGAATATTATCATAGGATGAATTAAGTAAGTACAGTACCTTATTGATTGAAAAATATCTGAAGATATATATGTGTACATTATAAATTTATAGAAATTGTACGACATTTCTAATTGTATTTAACTTAAGATCGATGATAATTAACTGATAGTTCTGAAGCTATAAATTGCAGCTGGATGATGCTGCATGGCATTGTAATTTGCAGCATTATTATGTAAAACATATGGCTATATATCTTTGCTATGGTCATAGCGGTTTGCTTTTTTTTTTTTATGTGGTATAACCAGCCGATTATTTTCGGATATTTAAATGTCATTAAGTGATATTCGAGTAATAATAATAGTTTCTACTCTCTTTCTGAATCTCTAGGAATAAATTTACATACTAGGTTGTAAAACAACAAATTACAGTGTCAACGCTTTAAGCAATTATAGCACGTTGTATGTCTTATTTTTTAAGTTAACCATTTTGATTTTTTGTGGTATGAGTGTCATTGAAATTTCCTTTTAGATAATCTAATGATGTAAAAAAAAATATCTTACATTGTCCGTGTATAGCAGTGGCAGAGCCACATGTAAGAAAGCTTTTAGACTTTTACTATAATGAAAAAAAAGTGATATGGAAATGCTAGATGTGGAAATTTTTACACATGTTTTAATCCGCATGTTAGATATTCTGGCTACGCTAGTGTTCGGGAACGGAGTTTTGTATGCCAAATTGGATGTTTAGTTATATAGGTTAAATATTAGTTAGTGTACATGTATATATATTGAATGAATAATTCGTGAATATTCTTTAAAGAAATTTTCGTCTTTGCCACTGCCAACGAGAGAAGTGTTTCATTATCCTTGCTTCACTTAAGAAGCGACTTTGTTACCATGCATAATTCAGGAACAAAAAGCGAACAATTCAATTCAATTCCTAAAATTCTTTCAATAGGAAATTAAAGGACTGATTAATTGCTGGATAATTATGCACATGAACTTAAGAATCTTATTAGCTTCAGAATGGCCACCTAATCTTTTTAGCAGTAAAAACAGCCTTATGGAACTTTATTGATAATACGTAAAATGGAAGATCGTCTGGAAGGGTTGGGTGGGATGATCCTTCTCCATCTTTAAGTCTTTAACTAGAGGTTTTGGGTTCAATTTCAATTATGAAAAAACTCTTGGTAGTGGAAATAACAAATAGTGATTTTGAAAATAAGTTATCTTAAACTCTTGATCCCTACTAGACCAATGCGTACGCAAACCTTTAGAGTCAAAATGTCAAAATTTGTAAAACTTGAAGCTTTGTCCTTAAAGGTCAAAAGTTTAAGAACACCCATCTTCAAGGTCCTTTTTGTAAACCATCCTCTCGGTAGGGAGTATTTTACTACCTAGTTAGTGGGCCTACTTTATGTGAATTCATATTAGTCGGTCCAGTAAAATCTTTGGATACTTATCATTAACGCAAAAAAAAAAAGGAAGCCAAAATGTTGAAGAGCTTTAATTTGCCCTTTCCAAGTGCTCCTATGCCTTCACGAATTCAGATTAATTGGGTGCTTAAAAAAAGGAGGAATCAGATAATGAAGAGTTTCTATTTGTTTTTGGTGGGAAACGAAATATTATACTCCTATATGAACTAATATGCATTATTACAATAGCAAGTGACAGTAGCTAGGAGCACTAATGATATTAGAAGCCAAAATTAATGTAAGAAAACTGAAAAGGAGTTGCTTTTTTGTTAGTTTCAAATTATTCTAAAGCAAACAAGTAGGCATGATGTAAAACTAAGTAAATACAGTTTGCTAAAGCATTTTATGGGCAAAACACTAACTAACGCGAATACACATTTCTTATTGAAGAAAATAGCTATTCGTGGATTATATATAGGTCCATATATTGGCAAAAGTATACTAGTATTACGTTCCTTTGGAGTTAAGAATTGTCCCCATTGCACTTGCTGGTCTGGGCACAGTACTGACTGAAATAGCTTTGCGTAAAAACTTTTCCATTCTTCATAGATAAGTAAAAACCAACCCTAAGAAGCAATCTGACCCTAGTAAAAGTTTTTTATATACATATATATATATACCCCAATCGCCCCTAGCCAGTGTAGAGTTCTGCCAAACTAAAATTGGCTTTGACTCAAATTTGTATATGCATTAAAAAATCAATAAATAATTGATTGTAGGCTCAATAAAATGATCAAATGAATTGTGGCAAAACTTGAAACTCGAAATCATAAAGTTCAAATCCTGAATCAACCCCAGGACCCAGATAAGAACGCAAACATCTGCAAAATGATACTAGTAATTTCTAATTCTAAGAATATTGCATGCTATATTTCTACGTACTTAAGCTTAAAGCTTCGGCTAAGTAAGCAATTTCAGTTGCATGAGCAGATAAAGTGACAAAAAAAATCATAATTAAAATTTAAGATCAGATCTGAGTCCCTTGAAATATGGTCAAAACGTAATACTAGTGTATCTAATGCTTTCAGGATGTTAAGAGTATCTATGCTACTCAAATTGGCAGAGCCAAGATTTGAAATGCATGGATTTCAGGAGCATTTTTTTTTTTACGTTGTTTGGTTCTAAAGTAATAATTTGTACACAATAATTAATGAGTTTCTTAAGACAAAAAAAGGATTTTAACCAAAGCTTTGCTGAATTCGCCAAACCCATAACTCATACTCTATCTCCGCCCCTGGTGCTACTAGCTGACTCTTAGTGCTTGCAGAAAACATGCTCTGAAGAATCCATGTAAGAAGATGAAAGAGAAAAAGGGGAGCAGTACTTACAGAAACATATCTTCTCACTATAGTAATTCTGCAATGTTGCTGAAGAACTTGAAAGTAACTAAGAGAATAAAATGAAATTAAGAGAGAATTGATTGTCACAATCTACTTCTTTTATAAATACAGTAAAAACATACTATATAGTATCCAAGTTATTTGGATATGTCTTAGCCTGCTACAAATAATGCTCATTTTCAAGAAAAGGGAATTAATTTTAGTTTTTTCTAGAAACATACTCATTTAATATGTTTTCCTTACTCATTGACCACAATCTTTGGAACTTTAGAAAGCAAGGAGTACAGAAATAATTTTGTCAACTGAATGGCATCCAATAGGACAAAAAAAATATTTTCAAAGTCAATGAGTTTGAAAAGAGGTCTGGTTAAGTCAAAAACAAAAATAGGTATACGCATGGCATGAAGATGTGATGAGCACCTGGGAATTATGATCGAGGTTTCCAAGTAATGTTTTGAGTGTGCATGAAGTTAGCATCATTAAAGGATGAACTCCCATGTGACTGCTATTATATGCTATTCTTTAATTTCCACTCGCTGAATTGAAAAACAAAAACTTTCTTCAATTATACATTGCATTATTTACTCCCTGGTTCAAATCCAACTATTTATCATCAATTTATACAGATTACTTTAAGTTTTGGTATGTTTTAAAAAAAGGTCATTTTTTTTATATTCAATAACTTTTCTAACTTTGACATCGCACATGTTTAAAGCAATAATAAATACTTAGGAAAATTTTATAAAGTGAGATCTGAAAAGGGTAATTACACAGGCCTTTGGAGGCAAAAAAGCTGTTTCAATAGCTTCTATCAAATGCCCAAAGATGCTAAAGGTCCTTTCCTTATATTATGGATAAGTGGCAAATGCCTTCTAATTAAAGGATTAGGTATGGAAATGTAGAGAATAGCAGAAGAAAGATATATTTAGGAAACCTTCTGTTAGCCTAAGATCATTAACTAAGATTGAAAGATTCAACTAAGAAGAGAAGCTAGAAAGGTGAAGGAAAAATATTAAAAGAGAGAACTTGAATTTGAAAGAAGACTACTTGAATATGCTTTGTATTGGATTTGTTTTTAGGATGGTTACAAATGTACAATGTGACTCCTATTTATACTTGCCTATGGATGATTCTAGAAAATTTTCTAGATACCTCTACAAGAAAAATCTAGTGATCTTTATCTTTTACTACTCTAGAATATCTAGATAATTCTAAGATAAAAATCCTAAATACTATGTTAGAGTATTCTAGAAACTTTACTAGAAAATTATGATATTAATTCGCTAGACTATTCTAGAAATTTAACTAGAAAACTATGATATCCATTCTTCAAAAAATCCACTTTAGATATTTTTCACACTCCCCCTTAAAGTGATTTTTTGTTAGTTATCCCAAACATGTTACAGAAGAACTCAAACGCAGCTTTGAATGGTGCCTTGGTGAAACTCTTAGCAGTTTCCCCCCAACATCTCTTTCTTCTTCCAGTGATGAAGATTTTTCGCCATTAATCTGTCCTTGTTGAGTTTTAGGATGTTGACTTCTTGAGCTCCTCCTTTCTCTGAACTCCTCCACTGCTTCATTATCTGGAGATACAAATGTGATGGAAAAGTTTGGAGCTCTATGATTCAAGATTTTGGAACTTACTCTTTCTGAAGCAACTCCATAACATAAGGAGATTTCATCTATACCATCCTCCTCTCATTTGATTTGATGATGATTTGATCATCAATTTTTTATGAAGCCTCGGCACCATAATAGGATCCACCACTAGATTTTCTATCTAGTTCTTCAATCATATTGTATGTCTCTCCATTTGAAATTGTGGCTTTAATTTTAATGTCTTCATTTGTTTGATCTTTAGCTTCTTCATCAGCTTCCAGTATTTCCTCTAATCCAGTAATTGAACTTGATACGACATATAATTAACCAGGGACTTCAAATTTCACTACATCTCCCTTAATGCTTTCTCCGATAAAGTCATCACTAACATATTGATTTTCAGACACTGTCTGTTTATAATCTACTTCAATATCTTTCACATTCATACTTTTATGGCCAATATTGGGATCTTCTTCTTTGATTTCCTCAATAGAAGCTACCACATCTCCAGTTTGAACGTCTTTAGCTTTCTCTGGCTTCTTATCAGTATCTTCAGTCTGAACAACTTTCTCTAGCTTCTTATCAGTGTCTTCAGTCTGAACGTCTTCAGCTTCCTCTGGCTTCTTATTAGTGTCTTCCTTCTCTATATAATGGATTGTATTATATTCGATCCAATCTTTTTCCAAATTTATGCAAGCCAAGGCATATATTGCTCGTCTATCAGATTCTAAGCATCTTTTCCAGCCTTCTTCTTCTCCAATAACTTTTTCAGTATGAGTCATGTTGCTCTCCGTGACTCGGCGGCTCAGTAATATCTTCTTATATGTCCTGCTTTTCCACATCGATAATATCTAAGAGGTTTTTTATAATTGTTAAAACACTCTTCCTTCTTTCCAGGCGAGCTTGAACCACTTGAGAATCGAGAGTGAGGCATATCTCTTGCTTTTTCTTTAATGCTCCTCTTGTCAGCTATAAGAGCATTTCCTTCCCTTTCTTTGAAAAATTCACCAGCCAATTGTTTGGCTAGTAACTCCTGTGATGATAACAAGTCCTCAAATTCCTCCAAGGTTGGTTGTTGAGCCCATCCTTGAATCGATGTTACAAAGAGAATATATTTTGGCTTCAAACCATGAATACTATTTCTTCTTATTCGTGCTTCAGAGACATCCTTATCCGAATTTAACAAGGAGATCTCAGAACATAAATTTTTAATTATTAAGAAATACTCGGCAATAGAAAGATTACCTTAGTTAGCGTTAGCCAATTCATTCTCTAATATCTGCAGCCGAGCTTCATTCTTCTTTTTGAATAATTGATCGAGGGTCCTCCTTATTTTGTGGGCTGATTTGAACTTTATAATATGATCAAATAAACTGGAGGAGATGGGTCTCTTCAAGATGAACTCTGCCTTTGCATTAGTATGCTTCCACTTCTTATATGCACCATCATTTTTTGGTTCGTTGGCAGGGCGACTTGTGTTACTTCCATTGATAATATCCCACAAGTCCTTACCCACAAGGTATGATTCTATACATGTTTTTCATACCTTGTAATTAGACTGATTTAACAACTCCATGCCCAGTCCATTACCATGATCGCTCAAATCCATAGAGAGAAACCAGTTGAATCTATCACTAACCCGATCTTGAAATAAAATTCAGAAACCAATGTGTAGCTATGGCTCTGATACCATGTAGAGAATAGCAGAAGGAAGGTATATTTAAGAGACCTTCTGCTAGCCCAAGATCATTAACTAAGATTGAAAGATTCAACTAAGAAGAGAAGCTAGAAAGGTGAAGAAAAAATATTAAAAGAGAGAACTTGGATTTGGAAGAAGACTACTTGAATATGCTTTGTATTGGATTTATTTTTTGGATGGTTACAAATGTACAATGTGACTCTTATTTATACTTGCCTATGGATGATTTTAGAAAATTTTCTAGATACCTCTACATGAAAAAGCTAGTGATCTTTATCTTCTACTACTCTAGAATATCTAGATAATTCTAAGATAAAAATCCTAAATACTATGTTAGAGTATTCTAGAGACTTTACTAGAAAATTATGATATTAATTCACTAAACTATGCTAGAAATTTAACGAGAAAACTATGATATCTATTCTTCCAAAAAATCTACTTTAGATATATTTCACAAGAAAGTCAATTTTTTTTTTGTTTGTTAAATTAGTTGATTGGAGGAGGATAAATCTATACCTTGTATTTTTGCCCCAAC
Organism: Capsicum annuum; assembly: GCF_002878395.1. Taxonomy (NCBI): domain Eukaryota; kingdom Viridiplantae; phylum Streptophyta; class Magnoliopsida; order Solanales; family Solanaceae; genus Capsicum; species Capsicum annuum. Next base: position 62,840,434 of record NC_061116.1, on the reverse strand, counting down.
AGTTCCTCCACCAAATCTTGTTTGTATTAATATGGTCTTTGGAGATAAGGTTTTATGTCTCCCTTTTTTGTCTAAATAAATTTATGTATCTGCATGGTTGGGGTCTTGCTAAACCCACCATCATCACAAGTTGATAACCTGGATGTTGTGGTTTTAAAAAAAGAAAGTTGTTTTCAATAGTCATAATAAGAATATAATAATTGAAGTACAAAAACAACATATACTGACCAAACTCAAAGGATAAAAAACTACAAGAGTAATACTAAAAATAATAATGGCACAACTAATAGTATGGAAGGATAAGTGTGACAATGTTTGCTTATCTAACTAACCTTCTGCCCTAATTCTTGTGCTTTATAACCTCTTATATATCTAAGATCATGCCCTTGGCAAGCTAAAGTTGTATCATGTCCCGTCTAATCACATCTCCCAATGCTTTTTTGGCCTGCCTCTATCTCTCTTGAAGCCATCCATATCCAACCCCTCATACCTATGCACTGGGACACCTATGCCTCTCCTCTGCATATGCCCCAACTATTTTAGCCTCATTTTCTGCATCTTGTCCTCTTTTAAGGCTACTCCAACCTTATCTTGGGTATCTTCATTCCTAATATTATCTCTCCTAGTATGCCCATATATCCATCTCAGCATCATCTTCATAATTTTCATCTTATAAACATGGGAGTTCTTCACTAACCAACATTCAGCTCCATACAACATAATTGGTCTATCCACCAATTTGTAGAACTTCTTTTAAATTTGTATGTACCTTCTTATCACACAGTACTCTTGATGCAATAAAGCCTCTATTTCCTCCATCCTGCCCCATACTAGTATGATGTTTGATATCATCATCAATCTCCATAGTTTCTTACATAATAGGCCCAAGATACTTGAAACTTCCTCTCGTTTGAATGAACTGTTAAGTGTTACATAATTGAATTTATACTCATAGAAATCTACCTTGATTGTACTCAACATGACCTATAAATTATAAAAAAATTACCATTGAAACACAGACACATGCTCTCTGGTTTTCTCTAGTGATATACACACGTCCCATCATGGAGTCAATGACTAGACTTATTTTCAGCATGTTTGGATCGTCCACCTAATCATTCATCTGGGGGACTACTTCCCCAAAAGAAATTTCACAAAAAAACACCTACTCATATTTCCTAACCAGAACAAAAGTTTCAAGTCTTGTACTTGTGAGAATCAATTTATTTTTTGCTTAGTAAAGTTACCTAGCTATGCTGGGTTATGTTGACAACATAATGGAGAAAAATGAGCCTTTTAAGGCTTGAAGACTCTCACCTAATTGAGTAACTAGTTTGTTACTTATAATAGCATATCCCAACACAATGGAAAGCTAATCACCTAAAAAACTAGAAAATCATATACTCTCATATAGGAGGATGTAATTCTTCTGATAGATTCATATACATGTGAATCAACTAACAAAAAATTAGCCTTATCAAATTTTGTTCTAATACAAGGAATTTGACACTTATTCTTTTGTAATTCCAGAAAGTTTCTTACAAGATGTTATTATTGATGTTGATTCTGCCTAGCAGCCCTTTTCTTCCATAATTCGTACCAAATGAAGATGGGTGTGACGCGCAAAATCCACTAGTGAACGTTGTTCTTAGGTTTTATGTCCCACAACGGACGATACTTAAAATAGGTTCATCGTTATGAGTGATCCTAAAAGGATTTGCAACAGTGTTCCAAAGAAAAAAGGCTGCTTCACTAGCAATAAACACATGTTCTAGTGTTTCTGATTGTAAACTCCTGCAATAAAAACAAGTTAAATTTATGTTAGTTCTAAATCTATTCAAAGTTTCTTAAAATGACAATTTCTTGTAATAATTCTCCAAATCAAAACAGAAATTTTGAAAAGGACTTTAGAGTGCCAAATCTTGATCCTCATGTTTAGGTGTGTGGGTTCTAATAATTTTCCACACAACCCTACTGGTAAAAAAACCTTTTTCAGTAGTGTTCCATACCGGGTAGCATTATCATCAATGTTGCCAATATGGAACCCTTTACATGGTTTACTAGCTGACCCGAAAGAGTTTGATTCAATTTTACAGTATTCCAGCCACCATTAAAAATGAATTACTTCACAAAGATCTTAACATTTTTTCCCGACCCAGGGGATAATTTGGCTAAAGCACCTTTGCCTGTCCAGTTATCCCACTAAAAACCAGAACTTCCAAATGTGAATATTCCAGTAGATGTTGGGCTTAGCCTTATCTTTATCCCTCAACATACTTTTCCAGGCATGAGAGTATGAAGAATCAGTGACTTTAGAGACAGAATGAGATTTTTTACAATACTTGTCTCTCAAAAAAGAAGCCTAGTGAGAAGGATGGGTTCTAAACCTCCACCACCTTGTCGATGTCAAAGAGTTTTCAATATCTTCTAGTTTCATCACCCCTATCCCTCTTTCTTCTTTAGGAATACACAAATTCTCACAAAAGGGCCAATGATACTTGTCTTTGCCTTCTTTTGTTCCCTAAAAGGAAATTTGCAAAGTATTTTTCAATAAGAGTCAAGGTTTCTTTTGGAGGATTTATAGCACAGAGAGTATAAGAAGGTGTCGATTATGTAATGCTTTTGATCAAGACCATCTTTCCTCCATATATGTGTAACACCCCATATTTTGAGCTAGAAATCGAACCATCGTTCGTACATTTGTAAACTCCAATCCTATGAATATCATTTGAATAAATGTGTCATGATCTTTATCCTAGTGTGTGAAGTACTTTTGAGGTGAAAAATGTTCATAGCAATCACTTAGAACAAAGTTGAGCTAAGAGCCTTTGATTCGTCCAAAGTTTGGTATTCGATTCTAAAAGGGTATAATTTGAACGAGTATAAATTTGTATGTATGCATAATTTTTCATCTCAAGACCCACCAAATTGTATATAATTGTGTCAACTTTCTAAAGAAACTAATTTTGCCTTAATCTGATACCCGACCGAAAAGTTATAGCAATTTTCATGAGAGGCTATGGGGGCGCACGATAAGCCCGCGCCGCCCGAGTTATTGAACCGGGATAGGGGGGACGGGCTCTACTCCTACAGACTAAGGGGGTGCGGCCAGGTCCATTCCCACGCTATTTACAACTCCTTAAGGGTCAAAGGGCACTTTGGTCCTTTTTCCTCAACCCTAAACACCCAGGGGATGATTTATAGCATCCAAAAGAGCATTATTTGCCCATCTTCCTCAAAATCCCTCACATAAAATCCCTCCCCTTCCCCCCTAAACAAAGCTCAAATTTCTCGTCTCAATAACACAAAGAATTCAAGATTTCAAGTTCAAGAGACCCTCAAGAAATCATCTATTAAGGTATGTAGGAGTTCATCTATGGTTCGTCTTTCACCCATGGAGCCTAAGAAACCTTTTTGAATTTAAATTTATGAGTTTTACATGTTTCAAGTTGAAGTATCTCCATGAATCTCTTGTTGGATTTGATTATGAGTTATGAATTCATGTCTTTTCAAGTAGAATGAGTCATATCATGTTTGAGTATTGAAATTCCCATATCATGTTCAATTAATTTCAAGATGAATCCCCAAGTTATGAAGTTTGCCATGAAACTCAATTGTTCCCTCGTGTTTAAGACATTCTTATGATTCAAACTACGATCTTTACATATTTTGATGAAACGTCTATGTCCTATTTCAAGCGAATTCCATGTAAATCCCCTAATTCATCATTTTAGTCATGTAATCATGCTATGCTCTCATGTTTAAGACATTCCCATGTTCAAGTTCATGATGCCCATGTGTTTGATGAAGTGTCTATGCTTTTGGGTTTTGAACCATAATTCCCATACTATAGTCTTACGTATTGATATCGTGCTTTATGGTCATTCAGTTATGGCGGGTTATGAACACTTGATACCTACGTGTTTTATATGATTTTTAGATTTTTAAGTATGATTCAGTTAAACCATGATTTATTCCTATTTAATCAGTTATTATGATTATAATGAGCACTATCAGTCATGAAATCATGTTCAGTTAAACTCAATCTAGTTTCAGTTTCAGTATCAGTTTATACATTAATAATTACCTAAGAATCCATGTGCACTGTTATTTTCAGAATACCATGACCTGAGCTTATCAATTATTATTTATCAGTGCATGCACCAGTTAGTATTTCAGTGTATTTTAGTTGGGAGTAGGATTTAACACCGAGTAAACGAAGGGATGTCGTCTTTCCTGCCAGCTAGGCATGAGACGTTAGTAGCAGTCCCTAAGTTCCAAACCTATGGTGCCACCACAGACTTTGAGGGGTCCCCCATCAGTTAGGCATGATAACCTCGTCCTTTGATACATCAGTTTAGTGATTACTACAGTTCAGGTTCTATTCTGATGGCAAGGATAGAATAACCCTCCTCAACATGGATTAGATGTTGGATTCCATGATAGCTCACATGGTTTATGTCAGTTAGAGGATAGCTCCCACAGTCTCAGTATAATTTTTTGTATATTCTCAATTCAAATTTGCTTGACCTTAGCATACAGACTCTTAGTTATTCAGTTATCAGATTTCAGTATTTCAGTTTACAGATTATTTCAGAAATATGCTTGTTCTTGGTCTTGCATTCTTAGATTTTACGGTTTTTATGCATTCATGCTCAGTTATATCTTATTGTTCAGTTAGTCCTTATCTCTTAGGCACAGTACTCCACAATTTTAGTCCAGTTATTCAAACTAAGTTCAGTTTATTGTTACATGATCAGTATTTAGTCATCAGTTATTCAATGTTTGGATATTGTAGTCCATATTCTTATATCAACTATTCAATATATAGGTGCTAGTTATCCTCTTTCTTAGATTTCAATTATTCTGTCACTCAGGCATCAATTATTCAAGTAATCAGATCAACTTAGTACATGTATGTTTGGTTTGGTATGTTCATGTATCCATGTTTTACCATATCCTAGCTTCAGTTCTACTTATTCTATAAAAGTAAAGTTTTAAGAAACTAAGTGTAGAGATTCACCAGTTTATCAGACTATGTTTGTTACTCATGTTTTAAGATTTTTGAGCTTTCAGTTTACTTTAGCCTCTTGGTGAGTCTACTTACACTTAGCATGCATGTTTTAAGATTAGGTATGAAATCAGTTTTACTTATCACATTCATCCCCATTTACTCAGTACTTTCCAGAAGTACTGATCCACATATACGTCTGTGTGGCTACCTTGTTTCATAATGTGTGGCTACATCCTAAGTAGGTGAACAGAAAGTTCTTATCCATAAATCTAGGAGCAAATCTCATCCTATTTATTCTACTGACTAAAGTATTACAAGCTGTGCTGATAAAACTTTTTTCTTGGTTTACTTTCTAGAAAGATGCTTTTTCATATTTCTTCACTTGTGTCAGAACAAGCTTACTGATTTGGAATTTCCACCTGTAAAGATAATAATGTCATCAGCATATGCTAAATGATTAATGATAAAATTTAAGGTATTCATACTAAATAGAGTAAAGTTGTGATTGTTTTTAAGGTTGTTAAGAAGTCTAGACAACTTTTCGGCACCTATAATAAATAAAGGAGGAGAGATAGGATCTCCCTATTTGAGACCTTGACTAAAAGTGTAGAAACATGTCTCAAAGACATTAGTGATAATTTTAGCAACCATTTCATGTTGTTATGTGTAAAACTTCCATTGAAAATCCTTTGTTAAAATTCTATCCAGATTTGAAGTTATAAATTTCAGGCTACGCTGGTTTCGAGCAAAATCAGAGTAAGGTAAAAAAAAAAGGGTAGCCCAGTGCACTAAAGCTACCGCTATGCACGGTGTTTGGGGAAGGGACCCACCACAAGTGGTGTATCGTACGCAACCTTACCTTGCATTTATGCCAGAGGCTATTTTCAAGGCTTGAACCTGTGACCTCGTGGTCACATGACAACAACTTTAACATTTACTTTACAAGTTACCACCAAAATCGGAGTAAGGTATGGTCTAGAAAAATCCAAAAATGATTTGGGCAAGCTGGGTGGTATTTAATTTTATTTCTAATTAGATAAGATGATAAAGATTTGGTAGGAATTTACGAAATCAGATTTGTGTAAGTAGAACTCCCAGAATAGATCTTAATGTAAAGGGCATTGTTTGGAATATCCCAAATTTATGGTGCGTTACAAAAATTAGAATTTTTGGAAAAAAACATGACATTCTATCCCACCCATCCTGCTATAGTGATATGAAAACCGATATAGTGGGGTGTTGTTATAACGGAGAAATTCTTGCTATATATAGCGATGGTCAAATCTGATCAACTCCCGCTATAGTGGCAACAAAAGTTGCAGATTAAATTAATTTTTGTCCATAATAGTTTATTTTTCTAAAGCTTATTTTAGGGTAAAAGAGGGGAGATTTTCATCGATTCTCACTAGATTTCCATCTTTTATATTTGTAAAGGTAAGAAATTCATTCCTGTTAACTTATAATTAATAATTACGTCTAATTTATGGTGTTCGGGGAGGGTTTTAGGACTGAATTTGGTTATTTTCAATGCAATGGAGGCTATATATAATAAGTTAATGGATTTTGATTATTAATTGTTAATTTTTCATTGTAATTAATTCTCTAATGCATCCATGAAATTGATAGTTTTAGGTGAATTATAGTAGGACCACCCTAGAATGGGAAAATAATGATTATAAATTTGACCTTAGGGGTTGGATGGGAGTTATAATTTCTAACATGGTAGGTCATTTCTTAATTATGTGTTTGTATGCATGTTTTAGACCACAACCAAGCAAAAATATGCATAGAAGGGTAAACCTCCAACTTAGAGAAGTTGTGCAAGTTTGGTTTGAGATAGGTGATGGTATTATAGTTTAATGCAATTTGTGTTATATGTGCATCTGAACTACCATGTAGTGTGGCTTGTTAGTGCATGTTGTTTGGTGTAGTCCATGCAAATGATTTTACGTTGTTGCATGATTTTGACCTACCTTATTAATAAATATGGAATGTTTTGGTATTTTTAACATTCTCATGGGTTATTGGTGTAACAAAGTTGGCAAACACTTGTGTCTGAGATTTAGTACATAGACGAAAATTATTCCATACAGCTCAGGGCTAGAGGGTGGATGTTTTACCTATAGTATGTATGTACAAAGGTTAGGTGAGTTTGACTGTTTCATGAGAGAATAGAAAAGTATATTTTATGCTTGATAATTGTTTACATGTCTTGACCTTGGCTTGACTGAATGTGACTTGGTGATATTTCGTTGACTTGTTTATTTTAGTCCTAAAATGCCTATTTGTTGCTTGTTATGCAAAGTGCATGTTTGTTTATGTGTGGATTTACTACTTTTACTATAATTTAGTTATGTGTTCATTTTCTCATTTTGGGTTGGTCAAATGACCTTACCAGTACACTATTTTTTTCTTGTGTATTGATACTACACTTGCTCTTACTTTAATAATTGTTGTGCATATTCCAGTGGCTCCTATGAGAGCTTATTTTTTATTCCAATGGTTGATTTAAGATTCAAGGTGAGCAAAATGTTATGGGTTACCATGGATCACTTTTTAGATGACATATCCTTTATTTCTGGACTTATGCCTTTTATTTTAGTTTTGGGTTTGCATCCTCTTATTGACTATCTTTAGTAGTTTTGGTACGCATAACTTTTGGTTTCTAGGGGTGATTTTTGTTAAGTACAATTTTTTCAATTCAGTTGTACTTACGTTTTTGGCTTTAGAATTGAATAAATTATTGATATATTAGTTCTAGTATTTCTTCTAAGTGTTTAGTTAAAGATGGTATTTTAGGGTAGATGGTTCTCCCACCGAGTGAGTAGTATGGGTGCCACTCACGATGGATTTGGTTTTATATTACAAATTAATATTAGAGCCTAGGTTTATCATTCTTATCATACCAAAATGAGTTCAATAAAATCTCGCAGAATGATACAAAGATGTCCGTACTTCTCTTTTAGATGCTATAGGGCTTTAGAAAATCTGTTATTTTTGTTTTTTGTGCTATAACTTGATTTCAATTGTAATCTAGTGATTCAATTAGTATCTAATATTTTTCATTCTTTTGTCTATAGATGGTGAATAATAGGTCAAATGAAACTCGACCAGCAACCCTTACTCCGGCCGCTCCAACTGCGGAGCAAGTTACAAGGGAAAAAGGATGAGTAAAAGGGACAAGTAGAGAAAAAAGGGGACGAGCCACATGGCCAGACCCTTGAAAGTTTAGTATCACTTCTCTCACCTTAGGATTATGTTGAGGAAAGAAAAGCAGTAGAGAAGCAGAAAATAGAGCCTAAGGTGGCGACACCGACTGAAGTTAGAGCACTACCCCTTATGTCTTCTGAGGTTAGTCAGTAGGTGTTAGATTATTTGAGTGGTTTTGCAGGAATAGGAGAAACACCCATGGTACTAGCTTTCCAGGCTTTAGCTGTTCATCCTAATATTAGTATGGCTCCTAGAATGGATGAAGCTTTAGGGATAGATACTTTTTCTTGTCTGGTTTTGGGTTTAGTAACGACTAGTATGAAATATGAGTTGTTGACAAAATCTGTAAAGATAAAACCTCCGACATTATAGGGTACTATGTCCAATTTTGATTTCATCATTGAGTACTATGAGAGTTTACATAAGATGGGTATTATGAAGTAACATGGAGTTGAGTTTGTGACCTTTCTATTAGAGAAATATACTAGGAAATGATGGAGGGTGTACATAGAATATCGGTAATTGGTTTTGCCTCTATTTACTTTCCAGAAGTTTCATGCTTTCTTCTTAGAGAAGAATGTGCCTCGTGCTCTCTAAGATCATAGTAAGGATAAGATTTTGGCATTGGAGCAGGGTGGCTATAACCTATGCGCTAAGTTCTATGCCTTTTCTCGCTATTCCACTCAGTTGTTGACTACTGAGGAGGAGAGGATTCTCCTATGCCTTAATGGTTTTAGTTATGATCTTTACTTTTTTTTTTTGTATTTATTACTTCTGTAGGAAAGAGGTTCAATAATGTTTTTGACTATATGAAGAAGTTGGAGGGGGTAATACAATCGGGTCAGGCTAAGATGTTAGCAAAAAAGTCCCACAATGTTGGGAATTTCAGCGGGTCTTACTCTAAGGGCCGCGGTCAGCAAGCCTATTTAGCCCATCCTATTCGGTCGGCCTTGACAACTTCTATTATGGTTCCAACTAAGGTTTTTTCTCAATAGTAGATTGTTAGTGACCTCAGGGATTCTTACTTTTTGACCAGTCGACCTTCTCTTGAGCTAGGATGTTACTATTATGGTGTTGTTAGTGACTTTTATGAGGAAGTGTCCTGTGATACAGGTGAATGCTCTGGTGCAATAGCAAACTCAAGGTATATTTCCAACAGATAAAAGTGAAGAGGTAATAGAGGGGGTTGTCCATAGGGTGGATGAGAAAATAACGATGTAGAGGGAGAAACAAAATTAGGGAAGGAGTTAATTCTTTGATGGCTTGGCTCATTATTATGTATTTTTAGAAAAGATTGATGTCGAGGCTTCTGATGCAATGATCAAAGGTACTATTTTTCTATTAAAGACCAAATAAATTTTATTTAATTTAATTCGAGGTCTACTTATTCTTATGTGTCTGTTCAGTTTATGGTGGGTCTGAACCTAGTTTGTGATGTACTTGATTATCCTATTTATTTGTCTACTTCAGTTGGTGAGTCTATGGTGGTAGCCCATGTTTACCATTTCTATTTTATGTTGTTTGTAGGGTTCAAACTTGGGTAGACTTGATTACTTTGAATATGTTGGACTTTGATGTAATTCTGGGTATGACCTAGTTATCTCTATATCAAGCTATTTTAAACTATAATGCTAAGACTATGACTCTAGCTATGCCGAGAATGGATAAACTAGAGTAGAAGGGAGTGAACAAAGCCAATACAATGAGAATTATATCATTTGTCTTCACTAAAAGGTTAGTGTATTAGGAGTATCTAGCATTTTTAGCTAATATTTAGGATGTGAATGCATTCTTCCTATATCAGTTCTTTCTTATGGAATGGCTACAACAGAGTTAAGGGAGCTCAAAACTCAATTACAGGAACTACTTTACAAGGTTTTTATTAGTTCAAGTATTTCACTTTGGGTTGCTTTGGTCCTTTTTGTTAAGAAGAAGGATGGTAGTTTGAGGATGTTCATTGATTATAAACAGTTGAATAAGGTTTCTATCAAAAATAAATACCCCTTGCCTCACATAAATGATTTGTTTGATCAGTTATAAGGTACGCCAGTGTTTTCTAAGATTGACATACATTTGGGTTATCATTAGTTTAAAATAAGACTAGAGGACATCCTAAAGATAACTTTTAGAACCTGATATGGCTATTATGAGTTTTTTATGATGTCTTTTAGGTTAACTAATGGACCTGGAACCTTTATGAGCTTGATGAATGGTATCTTTAAGTCATTCTTACATTTTTTTTATCGTGTTTATTGATGATATTTTAGTCTACTCCAAGTGTAAGGAGGACCATGTAAGTAACCTTCGCATAGTTTTGGGGATTCTGATGAAGAATAGGTTATTTTCTAAGTTTTCAAAGTGTGAATTCTTATTGTTTTAATGGCCTTCTTGGGGAATGTGTTTTTTGAAAAATGGGTGATAGTGGATCCCAAAAAGATTGAGGCAATTAAAGTTGGTCTCACCCTAGTTCAGTGACTGAGGTAATGAGTTATATGGGTTTTGCTAGTTATTATCACAAGTTTGTCAAGAACATTGCATCTATTGCAATGCACTTGACAAGGTTGACTCAGAAGGAAGTTCCATTTATTTGGTGTGATCAATGTGAAGAGATCTTTCATAAGCTCAAGACACTCTTGACTACAACACCTATCCTTTTGTTATTGGTTAAAGGTAAGAGATTTATAATATTTTGTGATGCTTTACTTTTGGGCTTGGGTCTTGTGTTAATGCAGGATATGAATGCCATTTTTTTTGCTTTGAGGCAGTTGAATCCTAGCAACTACCCAACACATGACATACAGTTTGCAGCAGTGTTGTTTGGATTAACGATTTGAAGACACCATCTTTATAGTGTTAAATGAGAGGTCTTCATGGACCACCATAGCCTGCAATATATTTTTACTCAAAGTGATTTAAATATAAGGCAGTTGTAACGCCTCAAATTTGATACCCAAAATGCTACACGATGCTCATGACCTCGAAGGACCATAAGCTAACCCATGACTGATATCTGTAATTGAGCACTGAATAATCTACTGAAATTATGCGAAATATAAGCTGTAAGGCCATAAGGCTCAAAACTAAACTAATACTGAATATAATACAATGTCTGTAATGGGGTATAACAATATCCAACACTGAGATGAACTATCTAAAACATGTTGTAGTCTGAAAATACTCTAGTCTAAAAGCCTCTAAACTATCTGAAATCTGTGAAGTTGATGGGATATGTCCCCAACTAACTCTGGGATACTGAAATAATAAAGTAATAAAATAATCATACTATCCTCAAATAATGAGGACTCAGTGCTAGTTTGGTTCCTGAACGTCTGATCTACTAAGGATGCTCAAGTGCTCATGCTTCTAAACCTATGTTATAAAACACCATAGCACAAATGCGTCAGTACATTGAATGTACTGGTATGCAAGTGAGGTAGGCTGAATGCAATGGTTCATATGCATGAACAATAATAACTCACTAAATAATATGAACATAAGAGTACATGCATGAATACGTAACTGTAACTGAGATCGTAATAATACTGACTCATGAATTCTGATAACATAGGTTTACCGATATCTGAGTACTGATACTGGGATACTGAATATGAATGACTGAATCTACTGCATTCTGAGAGACTGATGTTGTATCACTAATACAATAAAGACTGTTTCTGACAGTTCTGATTATGAAAAATTAGTCTGATTGACTGTATCTGACAGTCCTGAGTTTGAATACTGATAACATGAGTTTCGTATAATTAATATACTATTAACTGAGTTTGTATTAACATGATTACTAAGTCTGGTACTAATAACATGAGTGACTGTATCTAACAGTCCTGATACTGATTGAACTAGCTTAGTTCCGCACTGTACTGAGTTAACTGTAGCTGATAGTCCTTAATTTTTGTAGAACTAAACTGAGTTCAATTACTGAGACTGAATGACTGTATCTAACAATCCTTATTCTTTAACTGAAACTGTGGAAAGTAGTTATCTAACCAACATGCCCCTAATATGCCATTATGGCTGAGTTGGGGTCTAATCTGTAACCCTAATTAAAAGGGTGTCAATACCACGCCACTGGTAAGGACAAGATATAGGTGACCCTTATCTGATAGTGTTCCCTAAAAGAGAATGGTGGGACCCTCATCTGACAGTGTTTATCCACCTCATCAACCCTCATCTTATAGTGTTGATGTCTCAACTTATGCTGGCTACATAGTTCTGGAATGGAAGGATGACTACTGAGAATCAAACCCTCATCTGACAGCGTATGTTCCCATCCTTGGGTTCACTAAGTGCTAATTTCTACTCCCAAATGAATAGACTCTGAACATGATTAACTAAATTGTACAACGATTAGGTTTCCTGAATTCTGTGACTGATGAAATACTACTGATATCTGATAACTGGCTGAGTTCACGGAGATTTCTGAGATTACTAAGATTTATAGAGATTACTGATATTACTGAAACCACTGAGGTCACTGAGATTTTTGGAAGAGTCTGGACTGATACTGAATTTACTGAGTTTTCCTGAGTCATGAGACTGGCTAAATTCTATTGATCATATCTTGATTGAGATTATCATGAAAACATGACATGGCTTAAGACACACATCTAAATTGTCGGGTACAAGTACCCCTAGGACTTGATAGAATGAAACTGACAAGGCTTGACACTTTTGATCACATGACCAATATCAACAATTCATAATTTCATAGTTGGGAATTTCATGAAGCACATGATCATCATAATGTTGTACATGGATAGTATTACGTATAAACATGGCATAATTTCATGCTTCTAATCTTATGAATATCTCACCAAGCAATCACAATGCATAGGTTTAGCATGGGAAGCATCTTAATCAAATAGGCATAGCATAACTTAAGAGACATGACATAATCTTGACATATGAAAACTAAGTACTTGATCATCATTCATTCATTGGGGCATATTATCAAACACCATGCATGCACACTTAGGGCATAGGTGTATTCATCAAACTACACATGATAAACCACTCAATTCATGGATTTCATCTTACATACTAACGTAATTTCAAGACAAACACATAAAAATCACAACTTGAGAATCATACAACAACACTATCATGATTTCAATCAACCCACAACATAAATATTTCAATTTATAGTTTAAAAGAAGATTCTTGAGCTTCATGGATGAAAGGAATCCATGAATAAACAATATGCATACCTTAGTTCTTGGTTCTATGAAGATTGACGAAGAGATTCTTGAATTTAAGTCTTGGATTTGAATGCCCAATGGAAAACCCTAGCTTGTTCTTGAGAGAAACTTGAGAGAAACCCTATATTTTGGGTGAAATATGGCTGAATCACATGTTATTGGGTTTATATAGGGTTTATAAATTGACCCTTTTAACCCTTGGATGCGTATTTTATTTCAGAGAAAATTTCCCGATTTGGCAGGCTCACACGATGCGGCGCTATTGTGTCGTGTCACTACCGCGGAGCAATACTAGAAATTGACAATTACCATTTTAACCTGCTTCGCGATGCGCTGATGGCTCTGGTGGGACACTGTCTTACTAAAATGGCTCTAACTCTTCACTCGGGTGTTGGATTTGGGAAAATTTGGTATCGATGGAAAGATTATTCAATTCCCCACATGAAAAAAATGAAAATCTTAAAAATACCACATGTATAAAAATAGATTAATCTTTGAAACAAGTCTTTAACATTTTTGGGATGATCTTAAGCTAGATAGAAGTATGGGGTACTACAGCAGTGGAGATGGATAGAGTTATTGAAGGATTATAATATGATTATTCATTACCATCTTGGTAAGGCCAACGTAGTGGCAAACACATTGAATCGAAAAGTTGTAAGTAGGAGTAGTTTGTTATTTTTAGGGTGTCCAAGCAATCTTTAGCTAGAGAGTTTCAAAGTCTAAAATACCTGATCATGCAGTTTGATGTGTCAAACAAAGGGTGGTGTGTTGGCTAGTGTGGAGGTAAAATTAATATTTGTGGAGCAAATTATGGCCAAACAATTTGAGGACTAGAGATTGAATACAGTCTAGAATAAAGTAGTACATGGGGAGGTGGCGAACGCCGTCCTTGACGTGAGTGGGGTGTTATGGTTTAAGGAAAGTCTATGTGTCTTTTAAATTTGTGATTTTATTTGTGATATACTTTCAAAGGCCCATGATTTGTGTTATTCTATTCATTTTAGGTAAGGTCAAGATGTACCACAATTTGAGGCAACTTTATTGGTGGCTCAAGATAAAATAGGACATAGTGGATTATGTGTTCAAGTGTCAAAAGTTGTCAGTAGGTGAAGTATGAGCACCAAAGGCCTATGAGGTTTCTTTAGAGAATAACTATACCTATGTGGTAATGGGAGCACGTAGCTATGAATTTTGTAGTAGGTTTTCCTAATTACTCTATTTGGGTGATAGTCAATCGATTGATGAACTAAACTCAATTCTTACTGCTCAGCAGTTATCTATATCTATGTCAAAGAATATTGTGAGACTTTATGGGAGGCCACTTACCACCTTTTCTAATAAGATGCAAAGTACACTTCTATATTTTGGGATAAGTTACATAATAAGTTGGTTACCAAACTCATATTTAGCATGAATTTTCATCATCAAACTGATGGACAATTATAAAGGATAATTCAGGTGCTAGAGGATATGTTGAGGGTTTATGTGATAGATTTTAGTGGTTATTGGGAACAGTTTCTTTTATTTTGTAAGTTTTTTATACAACAACAACCATCACTCCAAAATTGATATGACACCATTCAAGGCACTTTATGGAATGAAGTATAGGTCACCTATTGGGCTGTTTGAGACTGACGATGTCAAACCTTTAGGCGCTGACCTGGTAAGAAAGGCTCAAGAGAAAGTAAGGTTTTTTTAAACTAAGTTAGTGGTTGCTCAAAGTATTAAGAAATATTATACGGACCATGAGGTAAGAGACATGGACTTCAAAGCTGGGGAGAAAGTTTAACTTAAGATATCTCACCTGAAGGGAGTCATAAAGTTCAGCAAAAGGTGTAAGCTAAATCCTCGATATATTATTCCCTTTAAGGTTCTTGAAGACGTGGGTCCAGTTTCGTATAGGTTAGTTCTACCATCAGGTTTGTTAGGATTCCATCTGGTATTTTATGTCTCTATGGTCAAAAGGTACCAAGGGGATAGGAACTATATCATTAAGTAGGACTCAGTTCTTTTCGATAAGAATTTGGCCTATGAGGAGGAACCAATAGCTTTTTCTAGATCAAAATAATTAGGATGAAGAAAATTTGTTCGGTGAAGGTTCAATGGAAGTATCATCTGATTAAGGAAGCCACTTGGGAAATTAATAAGGACATGCGAGAAAAGTATTCTTAATTGATTGAGGATACATGTTGATAAGGACATGCGAGATAAGTATTCTCAATTGTTTGAGGATATATGTACTCTTTTATCTTCTTTTGGCCTATTTTTTACTTTTGATTATTTGGGGTGAACAATAGGTAAATTCATATCTGGTGTAATGATTATCTATCTTGTTTTTGTGTAAACCTCCCGTTGAAAGTCCCATGTTAAAATTCTACCTAAATTTGAAGTTATTAATTTCAGGCTAGGCTGGTTTCAAGTAAAATTAGAGCAAGGTATGGTCTAGAAAAACAGAGAATAATTTGGGAAAGTTGGATGGTATTTGATTTGGTTTCTAGTTAGCTAATAAAAAAAAAATCCATAGCAATTTACAAAATCAAATTTGGGAAATTGTAACTCTCGAAATGGATCTTAGCATAAAGGACATTGTTTGGAATGTTTTGGATTTAAAATGTGTTGAAAAAATTAGAATTTTGGAGTGAAACTGGATATTTTTCCTGTTGACGCTGCTATAGCAGCATGCATGATGCTATAGTGGGGTGACTCTATATGGGAGAAATTCCCACTATAACGATGATTAGACCTGGTCAATACCCATTATATCGACAGATATCATTATAGCGGTGAAAGTTGCAGATTTAATTAATTTTCTCTCCAAAATATTTTATTTTTATAAAACTCATTATGGGTAAATAAGGGCAATTTTGGGTGTTTTTTTATCAAATTATTATCGCTTGGCTTCATAAAGTTAAGGAATTAATCTCCACTAACTTTTAATCGATAATTAAGCCTTAGAATCACTAATTTACAGTGTTCAAGGAGGGTTCAGGCTTGAATTTGGTTTATTTTTAGGTGTAAGGGAGGAAATTATGTAATAATTTAATGGATTTTAATTATTAACAGTAAATTTACCCCTGCATTCTGTTAATTCACTAATGTATCTAGGGAATTGATAGTTTTAAGTGAATTATGAGAGGACCTCCCGAGAACGGGAAGGGAATGATCATTAACTTGACCTTATGGGTTGGGTGGGAGTTATAATTTCCATAATGTTTGGTCATTTTATTATTTATGTGTTTATATGCATGTCTTAGACCACGAGTAAGCGAAAATTGCACTAAAGGGCAAAGCTCTGTCTTAGAGGAGTTGTGGAAGCTTGGTTCAAGCTAGGTGACGATATTGTAGTTTAATCCAATTTGTTCTATATGTGCATGTTAACTACTTTATTGTGTGACTTGTTAGTGCATGTTGTTTGGTGTGGTCCATGCAAATGTTTTGACGTTGTTGTATGATTTTGACTTACCTCGTTGTTAAATATGGAATGTTTCAATATTTGAAATATTCTCACGTGTTATTAGTGTATCAAGCTTGGCAGACATTTGTGTTTGAGATTTACTACATGGAGGTAAATTTTTCCCTACAAGTCATGGCTAGAGGGTGGATGTTTTACCCATAACATGTATAGAAGAGACTCAGGTGAGTTTGACAGTTTCATGAGTAAACCAGGAAATATATTTTATGTTTGATAATTATTTACATGTCTTAACATTGGCCTAACTCAACACGACTTGGTTATATTTTGTTGACTTGTTGGTTTTAGTCCTAAAGTTCTTATTTGTTTCTTGTTATGCTAAGTGTTTATTGGTTTGAGCATGGATTAACTTATTGTACTGTAATGTGGTTATGTTTTCATATTCTTATTTTAGGTTGGCCAAATCACCCTATTAGTACACTATTGCTTTTTTGTGTTGATACTACACCTGCTCTTACTTTTGTGAGTGGAATGCATATTCCAGTGGCTCCTACGAGACCTCAATTATGATTCAATAGTTGACTTTGGATTCAAGGGTGAGCAACATATTTTGGGATACTACAGATCCTTCTTGGATGACAGTATTTATTTCTGGACTTATGTTTTTTTTTTAAAGTTTTGGGGTTGCATCCCCTTTTTGACTATCTTTAGTAGTTTTGGTATGGACGACTTTCAGTTCCTAGGGGTAGTTTTTATTTAGTACAACGTTCTGGATTTAGTTGTACTTATATTTTTGGTTTAAGACTGGAATATTTGTATTGATGGATTAGTTCTGATATTTTTTTCTAAGTATTAATTTAAAGATGGTATTTTGGGAAAGCTGGTTCTCCCACTGGGTGATTAGTGTGGGTGCCACTCACAACAGTTTTGGGTCATGACACTAATAGAGTACTACACGTCTGATAAAAGTCTCTACATGATGTCTAACCAATTCTTAGTAAAGCCAAGTTTTTTCATGACAACTATTAGGATATTCCATGACATTCTATCATAGGCTTTGGTCATGTTCAATTTGATGATCATGTTGATGTGCTATGTTTTCATGGCACTTTTGTTGCTTAAAAAAAGGAAATTGTTCAAGTACTTAGTTATTCTTGTTAGACGTGATGTGCTTTTGTGTTGATTTTGCAGGAAAACAGAGTTTGGAGCAAAGAATGGAAAAAAGGATTAAAAGTAGCTTAAAAGGCTACCTACGAACCAATCTACGACCCATAGGTAGTACCAACGATCTGTAGGCAGCCAAGTAAGTTGAGGTCCTGAAGATTCTAAAGTTGCTAATTAAAGTTGAATTCCCACGCCCCTACCTATGAGACCTAGGTATAACCTACGGTCCGTAGGTTGCCTCGTAGGTAGGAGTTCTGCAGATTAAAGATTTCTCTGAGTTCCACAATCCTACTTATGTATTATAGGTTGCCTCTTGGGTTGATGTCTACTCTGGTTGCCTACACTGTTTAGGATAGGTTTTCAGATGTATCTATAAATACCCTTTGAATGAGTTATTATTAGTTGATGCACTTTATACATTTTTGACATTGTTTTGAGTTCTGAGATACATTATTGATCTTGGAATCATTGTTCTTGGTTTTTAGGGCTTACAATTAATTTAAGATTTTGGGTTTTCATTCTTATTCTTTGTAAGTTCATTCTTATACTTTCATCTATGAGTAGCCAAACCCTATAACTAGGGTTGTGGAAAACTTGATGGATTAGCAAAGCAGGTGAAGTGGAAAGTCATTCTAGATTGGTGTTCTTGCATGTATTGGAGTTTCCTTTGCTTTTATTACTTTCTTAAAAATTACAACTGTTAGGAACTCGCCTGTACTCGATACTTGATTGAAATAGAGGTAGAGATTACAAAAAAGAGATCACAATAGTAATTTAGCTATCAATCTTCATCTAATTAACTCTAGACTAAGAGGAGATAATTAATCTGAGATCCAAAACAAGGGTTAGTAATGCGACACTCTGAGCCTGAGAAGAGATGAGTGAAATTCACCCAAACTAACATTGAGAGATGGTTAGGTGATACATAACTTCTTATATTTTGCATGCAAGACACTGAGATTGTTTGATGAGCACAAATAGTCTGTAGAGTTAAAAAGTTAGGGGGAGCTCAATCCTAGTGATCGTATCATACTAATAACAAACCTAAGTACCCAACATTGTTACTGTTACTATTAGTTTCACAAAACTCCCCTTTTACTTTCTGCAATTTCTAATTACATCATTAAGCTCGTGATAGATTTCCAACCTATTCCTTGTGGGATCGAACCCAACCTTGTTGGGTTCTATATTTGACAAATGACTACTTTATACTTTCTTGGAGGTATAATTTGGATAACATGAAATTTTTGTGTCGTTTCCAAGAAATACAGTTATAGATTTATTTATTGAGGTTGTTAAAGTTATTGGTTTCATTTTTTGTATTTTGTTTTGTACTGTTTCTAGGGAACATATTGGTGTATGCCTAATACTCAGAGTCAAGGTAATCCCCTAATTCCATTTGATCCTGAGCTTGAATGAATCTTATGATAGAATTGTATTATGGAAAGATAAGAAGAGTCTGATCAAAGAGCTCGGCATAAAGGATTTTATGATGACCCAACTATATTGAATAGACCATTTGTGTCTCATGATGATCCAGCTGTATTGAATCGTCCACTCCATACGGTGTTAAAAAATGGACGAGCAAACTATTACCTGGTTAGTGGATGACAAAAATGTATGGTTAGTACTTTTCTGGCGTGCTAAAGAGAGAGCTAGAAATAAGGAAGAAAATTATCGAGAAGCACTCGATAGGGATAGATTTATAAGGAATATAGGTCAACCACTCACTTATTAGTGTTTTCCAATTTATGATATCCAACAGAAGATTTGGGGTATGTTGAGCCAATTGAGATAGGTGATATCATTCCTCTAGAGTTGCCCTAACGAACAAAATTTGACATTACAAGTGCAATAATCCAGTTGCTTAATTTGAAGAGAATATTTGCTAGTTTGCCTACTGATGATACAAACATTCACCTTATGAACTTTTTTGGGATTTGCCCTTTGTACAATTTGGATGGGTGATTTAGGCAACTATATAAGTCAAGTTGTTTCCATTCTCTCTTATAGGAGAAGCTACTTTATGGTTAGGAGAGCTTCCTCATGGATCCATTACCACTTAGAGTAAGTTAAGGATATAGTTTTTGGACCAATTTTTCCCTCCCTCTAGAATGTTGCAATTGAAGAATAAGATTTATAATTTTAAATAGTATTCAGAGGCACTATACGAGACATGGTTGAGGTTTACGAAGAAGCTGAGGGAGAAACTTACTGGAGATACTCTATAGATCCTTGAATGAAAAAAACAGGTTATGGTTGATACTATTGCAGGTGGATATTTCATGAGTCTTTGAATGGATCAGGCTTTGGAAATCTTAGATTGAATTACTAAAACCAACCGAGGGTGGCATACTCAATAGGAAGATAGGTTAGCCGGTACTTATGCCATTAGTCTGTCCAGTGAGCAGAGATACCTAGATGAGATAGTGGCTCAAGAGGTAGCATAACTAAGGACTGAGATTGGGTTGCTTACCAAGCAATTTGCAGCTATCAAATCAAAAAAGGTTAATACAGTCGGTACACGAGGTAAATTTTCTAGACATGATGAGTCTGATTCTAAGGAGGAAGAAAAGTACTTGGATAAAGAGATGGTGGATTTTTGAGCCAAGGGACTAGCATCTAACTAAGACACTTAGAACTCGAGGCAAGAGAATTTAGATCAGACTTACTAAGGAGATAGGTATAGGGACAAGAGTAGAGAGCGTGATGGTGACTGGAGGAGAAAGGTGATTATAAGGAAAAAGTAGTCTTTATGTTCCATTGGGAAACTATGATTCTAACTTGAGAACGTAAGTGTTGCTTTCTAAGCTTGTGAAGGGTTCAGAGAGCCAAGAGAGTTGCCTTAAAGAAACTAAGGCAAAGATATCAGGATTGATCTAGAAAGACGAATCATATGCTACCACGATTAAGAAAATTGAATAATAGTTTGGGCAGATGTTGGCTATATTAAATAAAAATCAATCGGTCCCTCTTTCTAGCAATACCATACAAAATCAAAAAAATGACATGCACTGCCTATCTATCACTGCTTAGAGTGGTAAGGCTACTATTGATCCGCCTATGCCTATGGTTGATAAGGTGAGGGATGTTGATGATGCACCCAAAATTGAAACTGAGAAGTTGGTGATTAATAGTGAGACATCACAGGAAATGACAAGAATAGTGAAATGAGCCGATAATGAAAAAGAAAAGGGTAAGGATGTCGAACCAGTACTGAAATCGATTCCATGACCTCCCACCTTTTCCTCAAAGGTTGAAGAAGAAAACTAAAGATGGGAAATGTCAAAAATTTATATCGATTTTGAAGAAATTATCTGTGAATATCCCTATTGTGGAAGCTTTCGAGAAAAGGTCTAGCTATACAAAGTTCATGAAGGATTAAGTGACTAAGAAGAGGATGGTGAATTTTGATCCCACTGATAATATGAACCACTGAAGTGCTATTGCCTTGTGATATTTGGTTGAGAAGAAGGAGGATCCAAAAGATTTTACTATTCCTTGTACTATTGGATCCTTGAATTTTGCACAAGTAGTATGTAATCTAGGAGCTATTATTAGTTTGATGTCGCTAGTTGTGTACAGGCAGTTGGGATTAGGATCTCCTAAGCTAACCTCTGTGAGATTATTGATGGTCGATTACATTATGAAAAAAAAAGGTTGGTACATGGCGTGATGTGTTGGTGAGGTAGCTTCTTTTATATTCCCAACTAACTTTATGATTCTAGATTGTGAGGTAGACTTTGACGTCCCTATCATCTTGGGAAAGCCCTTCCTAGCCATGGATAGGGTATTGGTTGAAATGGATACGGGACATATGAAATTTATGCTTAATGATGAATAAGTCACTTTCAATATGTGTCAGTCGATGAGGCAGCCAAAAGATATGTGGGTAGTTTCTATGATAGACACCGTAGATGATACATTGGTTGGATCCATTGAGGAGATAATTGGTTTTGAGGCATTGGCCATAGTGATCATGAATTTTAACAGTGATGATATCGAGTAGTATGATGAGATAGTGAGAGCACTTGTAGGCAGAGGTTCTATACTTATGCACCAAAAAGTTAGATCTTGATTTGAAGAATAAAGCAACCCTGCCAGCTTAGCCATCCATTATGGATCCACCAAATTTGGAATTAAAGGAACTCCCTTCTTATTTGTATTATGTATTCTTGGGGGCCAATAATACCTTGTCGGTTATTATTACAACAAATTTTTTGGATACATAGGTTGAAACCTTGATTTTAGTGTTGTAGAGGTTTAAATAGACATTGGTTAGACTATTTTGGATATTATTAGAATTCCAAGTGAAATTTACTCTCACAAGATTCAGCTCGTACTAGAGTGTGTGCCATTAAGCATCAACCTCATCTAAATCCACCTATGTAAGAAGTGGCAAAGAAGGAGATTATTAAGTGGTTAAATGCTAGTGTAGTTTACCCTATTGTCGATAGTAGGTGGGTAAGCCTGGTCCCGTGTATGTCGAAGAAGGGTGGAATCACCGTGGTTCCTAATAATAAGAATAAGTTAGTTCCCATGAGACCAGTCACGGAATGGAGAGTTTGCATGGATTATTGGAAGCTAAATACTTGGATGCATAAGGATCACTTTCCTATGCCATTAGTGGACTCGATTTTAGATCGTCTTACATTTAGAGAGTGGTATTGTTTTCTTGATGGTTATTCAAGGAACAACCAGATTTCTATTAACCCCTAGGACCAAGAGAAAACCACTTTCACATGTCTATATGATATGTTCACATTTAACAGGATGGCTTTTGGTCTTTGTAATTTTATCACCACTTTTAGCATTGCATGATGTCTATCTTTTTTGATATGGTGGAGGATACTATTGAGGTCTTCATGGATGATTTGTTTGTTGTGGGTGACTCATTTGATAACTGTTTGATTCACTTGGCTAATGTACTGTAAGGATGTGAAGAGTGCAACTTAGTTTTGAATTAGGAGAAGTGTCACTTTATTGTAAAAGAAGGGATCATTCCTGGGCATAAAATCTCAAAGAAAGGGATAGACCTTGACAAGGCTAAAATTGAGGTGATTGAAAATTGCCTCCACTAATTTCTGTAAAAGGTATTCAGAGTTTCTTAGGTCACACAAATTTTATAGGAGGTTCATCAAGAACTTCTGTAAGATTGAAAATCCATTATGCAAGTTTTTAGAGATAGAGGTGAAGTTTGTTTTTGAGAATGCTTGTCTCAAGGCTTTTGAGTGCCTTAAAAAGAGATTGATTTCTGCCCCTATCATTGTGTCTTCGGATTGCATTCTTCCATTTGAGGTAATGTGTGATGCTAGTGGTATGCTCCTAGGAGCAGTACTAGGCTAAATATGTGAAAAATACATCTTTCCATTTATTATTCTAGTAAAGCACTTAACCCTGCACAAGAAAATTATACATTAACAGAATAGGAGTTATTTACAGTGGTGTTTGTTTTAGAGAAGTCCCGATCCTATTTGATTGGTACCAAAGTCTTTGTGTACACTGATCATGATCCTCTTAGGTTTCTTAAGGTGGAGAAGGATGCTAAGCCTAGATTGATTTGATGGGTACTATTGCAACAAGAGTTTGACTTTGAGGTTAAGGACTGGAAGGACACAGAAAATCAGGTTGCAGACCATCTACCCAGCCTAGAAGAGGAGGCAATAATTAAACTAGGGAATGATCTTGAGATTGATGATACTTTTCCAGATGAGCATGTCTTGGCAACATCACAAGACTTAATTCCTTGGTTTACTGAATTTTGAGTGGAGCGACACTGTACACTTGAGAATGAATAAGATGAATAAGTTAGATAAGTTCCTCCTCCATGCTTATGAAAGTTTAGCCTTTTATAAGTAGAATATGAAATTATACCATGACAACTGAATGGAGAAGAAGGTATTCCAACCGATGATATGGTCTTGGTGTATAATTCGAGACTTTGCTTATTTCCTGGAAATTGAAGTTTAGGTGGTTGAGACCATTTGTCATGGTAAGAGTATTTCCACATGGTTTGATTGAGCTATAAAGAAATGGGGGATTCCCCATTCAAGGTGAACGAGCACCATGTTAAGAATTGCATAGAAAACATGGAGGAGTTGAAATTGTATGACAATGTTAGCATTGTCAAAGTTTGAATAGCCAAGGGAGATGAGTCATGCCATGACATTAAATCAGACACTTCATGGGAGGCAACTCATGGGATTGTTGGTGAAGTCTGACTACCCACATATCTACATCATGCCGTAACGTTAAATCAAGTGCTGCTTGGGAGGCAACCCAAGGTTTTAATATTCACTTTGTTTTTTGTTTTGTAGGTTAGGTAACATGGAGAAGTACCTGGAGAATGGGAAAAATTGTAAAATTTTAGAAAGTCCAGGTAAGTAGACATTCGACTCAATTCATGGGTCATAAGTCCAACCCATGATATGTAAGTTGAGTCGTGGGAATCAAAAGAAAAATTTGAGTCTTTGAACCTCAACCTACGCCCCTACCTACAACCTCGTAGGTTGGGACATAGGAATCAAAACTGAAGCCTTGAAGTTTTAGAGGATTTATCTGAATCCTACAACCCTACCTAAGGCCCTGTAGGTATAACCTACGACCCATAAGTTGGGTCATAGGTAACCTAGAGATTGGGCTAAAAAATTTAATAAAATATTGGGTCGAGCCCTTATACCTTGACCTGGATTAGCTCAACAATGCCATTTAAACCCTAAACTCAACCCATTAAGCCATAAATTCATCAGTTACAACTTCCCGCTCAAATTTAAACTCTCCCTCTCCCATTTAAACTTCAAAAAGGAAACCCTAGTCCAAAATACCACATACCTGCTCGTATTACACTTAGAAGTTAGGCAAATATACTTTTTCATCTTCCTCTTCTTCTACAATCGTCACTCAAGGTAAGGTTTTCTATGGTTCAAGTTTGATTAATAACTATATTTTGGTTAAAAAAACCTGTGCATGCACTTAATAGTAGAGTAGAAGTTGATTGACTCAAATAACTCTTGCAATACTTATGAAAATTGAATTAATGCATGTTATGGTGATCAAAATTGGTCTATAAATTGGAAATCATAATCTAATTTTGAAGGGAAATTTTGGGAAGGAATTGAAAAACACTCAGTAGTGATTTACGTCCCTACCTATGACACGTAAATTAAACCTACAAGTCATAGGTTGTCCTTGTAGGAATTGAAACTAAAGCTAAGAAAGTTTAGAGGCTTTGTCTGCTGCCTACGAGCCTACGTATGACCCCATAGTACCCTTGAGTTGAAATCTCACTTTTCTTTTTGTTTCCTATTCCATTATTGTATTTCAATTATTGTCAACTCTCCTTACAGGTACTATGGCACCCAAAGCTACACCAAAGAAGGTTGTGCAGTCCAGATTATGAAATATATCTCCCAAATAGAGTGGATCCATGAAGGAGTACCTGGTTCTTAATGCACTATATGCCAAACTAGGGGCCAGAGTCAGGCAGCAGCTAACTACCATCGGCACCTTAGCCTGGGCCCAGGCTGCCTAACTCATATTATCCAGATTATACCCAGGATGAGGTCAACCCAAACATCACCCACTATACTATCATATCCCTCCTTATTCTGATGAGAGAAAGGATGAGTTCAGTTCTAGTGGTGCTGAAGAGGATTTAACCATCCCCCAATTTGAGAAAGGGGCAAAATGTGCTTCTAGTATCGATGATTATGAGGAAGACACACTATAACACCTCGAGAGTACACCCTGGGTGCCACACGGTGCTTACAGTCTCAAGGGTCCACAAGCTAACCCTTAAGCTGGTATATACTGTGAGCACCGAGTAAAACTGATATCAAAAGATCATATGCAAAAATAAAACTAAGGAATTCCCTAAGGTTTTAAGTCATAAATTTGATAAGTTTGTAAGACTACTAATAATGCTGATAATGACTACTGAAATTTGAAAACTGACTAACTGTCTGTACTTGTCTGAAAAGCCTCTACTGATTGAATAAGCATTGATGGGACAGGCCCCAACTAACTCCAACTGACTACTGAAGTAAAAGCATGAAAATAAATATAGTCTGTCCTTGAAATATGAGGACTCACCATTGCTACGACTGATGATCTAGAAAGTCTATGCGTAATCAGGAAACTGAGTGTCTGAACCTATGATATGATACATCATAGCGCAAGAAAAAAGTATGTGATAAGTACTTTGAATGTACTGGTATACTAAATGAGGTAGGCTGATATGCATGGTTTCATGTGCATGAATAATAACTGACTGAATAGCAGAAAGTACTGAATAGAAATATATGGAATCTGTAAGTACTGAGTGTGCATGAAATTTGTAAATATTGAGTGTGTATAAAATCTGTAAATACTGAGTATGCATAAAATCTATAAATATTAAGTATGCATGAAATCTGTAAATACTAAGTGTGCATGAAATCTGTAAATACTGAGTGTGCATGACCAGGCATAAAACATGTTCTAAATATAGAGTGTGTTTGCTATGATGGAAAATGTTTTTTGGAAAATGTTTTCCTATTTTTCCTTGTTTGGTTGTAGTAAAATATTGGGAAAACATTTTTCAAGATAACTCATTTTCCTCTGTTTGAGGGGAAATAATTTCCCTCATGGACCAAGGGAAATCATTTTTCGGAAAATGACAAATGCGATTTATGCCCCTACCCCTACCTCCAACCCCCCCACCCCAACAACACTCATATTCATATGACTCAAAAAATTCACATTTCTCAAAAATTTACATTACTCGGGAATATTTTTCACTGTGTTTTGCTTTAATTTTTCACTGCTTGAAATAAAGAATAATGAAACCCGAATTTTTCCCATTTCAAATTTTGTTGAATGTATTGTTATTTTCATATGCATAGAGGAAGACTTACCTATGTTACTTTTGCTAATTGCATATTTTATTTTGTCATCGATGTAACTTGTTTCATGAGGTTGAATAAGATTTTTGTTCCGTTATATTTCTATTGATTGTAGTATCTTGAGATTGTCCTGACAAAATGTTGATGTGTCTCCTATGTTTGTAAATTAATAGTTGCTTAAATTTAGTAATTGTAATATTTTAGACTGAGCTGATTACTAGACTGAGACTGTGGGAGTTATCATCTAACCGACAAGCCCCAATAAGAAAATTTGGGATCCAACCTATGACTCTAGTTGGAAGGGTGTCAGTACCGTGCCATGGGTACTAACACTGTGTGTGGATCCATTGATATACTATCCCGAAGGACTAAGGGTGTCAAGCCTAAATTAACGGGTGACCCCTGGGAGGTAGTCAAGCCTAAACTAACGGGTGAATCCTCATATCCTACGCTGGCTACATAGTTCTGGAGTGTAGGGACTGCTACTAACGACTGTACCGATCTGACGAGGAGGCTGCCATCCCTGCACTCACTCGATGCTAAATCCTACTCCCAACTGAACTGACTCAAAATACTGAACTGTCCTAAGTTTAACTGATTATGATAACTGATTGAACTAATAATGCTCATAACATATTCTGAAGATACTGAAACTAATTAAACAGCTATGTTTTTGGGTATTCATAACCCCCAGGACTCGATAGAAATAATAGTAAAATAGTACTAAACTTTGGGGACATAACATAGAAACATTTATTCAAAATCCATTCTTGTAGGCATTTCATCAAACACTTGATCTGCATAATTCAAGCTAAGCATGGAAATAGATTAAAGCTTATAGTAATAGCATGAATTCAACCTCAACAACACTAATTATGATTTAAATCAGCGAATAACAACATTAAAACATGTGGGGTTTGATAAGAACTATAATTTCATGTAAACATGGCATAGAATTACAATTCATGGGAGTTCATTGTTAAAATCAAAAATCACAATAACTTGTAAAGATCATAACTTTGAATTTAAAATTTGATACTTGGACACCATGGGTGAAAGGAACCCATGGATGAACACTTAACATACCTGGGTTAAGGAATTCGTGAGAGTTGATGGTGAATTCATGAGATTTGTTCTTGAATTGTAGAGGCTAGGGTTCTTGTTCTTGAAAGATGGCTACTTTAATTTGAGTAATTTACAAAATATAAGCATATAATGATCTTTTGGGACTTAAATCCCATGTTTGGACAGATTTGGAGTTATAGGAAATGACCAAACGGCGCCTGGACATTAAAAATCCTAATTTTGAGGCTTATCGTTAAACGGTATTGGTCCCTCCGCTATTGCATCTCTGAGCGGGAAAATAGCGGTGTCATACTGCCTTGGGACAACTCCGATTTAGAGGTTTACCACTGAGCGGTCTTGGCTTCACCGCTATTGCACCGCCGAGCGGTGTAGTTGTGGCAGCCTACTGCCTCACACGAAAAATGCTATAACTTTTTGCTCGGTTATTGGATTTAGGAAAAATTGATATCGTTGGAAATATAATTCAAATTTCTATCTATTGGTAGAGTATGAGATAAAAAATTATAAGTAAAACAAAAGATATAATCATTTGAAGTTGACTATATCATCATCCTTCTCGAGAACTCAATCGGTAAGGGATATTTTGATTCGTCTAATATCTAGGAGTTATTTGAGGCCTTAATATACATCAAACTCACTCATAAAACTACCAAAACACTATAATTTATTTTTTATGAGATTGAAGCATGGCCCTAATATTGGTTTTGATTTTTTGGGTATTATAATATCTCCCCCTTGGGAATAATAGTCCTCGAATGAGGTTGGTTTAGATGAGAACACTGAGGAATCGAGGTTACATGATGAATATACACGATAAAAATGTGATTATGTGAATGATTATGAAGCATGACACATGAATTAACTAGTTTTGTGAAAGCATGAATGACATGAGAATGGTTATGAGGCTGAGATAGAGGCGAAAGAGTCAACTTATGTGTACCAATTACTTCAAGTTAGATCTTATTAAGTGAAGAGAAGATGGAAGGTTTTAGGACATAAAAGATTGGGGAATTATAGTACATCTCCTCTTGGGACATTATGTCCCCTTAAAGATACTGACTTTGCTGAAATACTGAGATGATGCACAAGACACTTATGAACTGAATCATTACTCAATACCTGGGATCTGAAACTAATGCCTGATGCATGGACTAAACCTAATTTATGACTTGCATGGTCGTGAAGGAATTTTCTCATGAATTGGAGATATGAAAGCCATAGAAGCTTGTCTGCCTGACTATTAACCCGAATTACTGGCTATACAAACTAACTCTTACTAAAAGTTTATACTTAAATGGAGTGTTTCTTTGACTCTCTTTCTATAAAGTTCTAATGACTTTAGGAAGGAAGGAATGTCGGCATGGTCTGAATAAGGCATCTGATTAAGAAGTCACATCATTGCTAAAATTCTGTAATATGGGACACAAGCCTACGAAACATAATCTAGGATAGAGTTACTAAGCCTCATGCACTGCAACTACTAACTTGAAATCTTAGCCACACTTCTTAACTAATCCCTCAACTATACTTTTTACTTCAACACCGCACTTTACTTGAGACGACTAAAATATTCACATGGGCACTGATAACTCTACCTACTGAGGTCTAAGCTGGACTGAATTCTCCCACTATGTTCAAGCCTACTCGAATCTACAAAATGCATACATTACACTATGACACTAGTTTGAATCCTGGATTCATCACACCCTGCATTTCACAACTCCTCATCTCATGAATAATTATTATTACCTCTTCAACAACTACATTCAACTTCTTACTAGCCATCCACTATGCACAATGTGTTTATCCAGTTACACACCTACATGACATTTAAGCCTATCTTTATAACTACATATGATCTTCTAAACAGCCACCCATCAAAGCATCTTTCGCATAGTCTCTACTACTTTTATCAATAAAACTTCCAGGCGCTATACAAAGAAACTACTCATGAAATTATAACTAACCATGACATGTATCAAAATCCTTGCCTCAATTATTATTTAAACCTATAGACTCGTGTAAATCAAGCATGAAACAATCTTTCCTTACTATGAAATATTTACTCTTTCTCATCTAGACAAATTACTCATCATTACCATTATTTCATAGGGAGAGGTCACTAACAGATTAGAACATGAGAACCAGAAGCATGACAGAATGACTTTAACACTTAATTGAGGTCTGAGGAATAAGGTAACAATGACATAGATTCATCAAAGAGGTCTGAACTGAGGACATACAAGACATAAATCTAAATTTCACTAATCATTAGGAGTGTAGCATGAGTCATGGAGACTAAGCATACTGCAAAACATGAATACATGAGTAATGAGCTACATGAACTGAGTTTGAAGTTCATAAGTTCATGGAATGTGATTCGAACTACTGGGTGAATTGGAACTCCTTATACTAGGAACTGGAAGCGTACATAATTTTCTATAATGTGAACGAACATGATCTATGATCATAGAGCTGACATGTAAGACATGAGTAGATATCGTGATGACTGAAAACCTTGTACTGAAATAAGAATGGGCTGGGCATTTTCCTCTCTAGTGTTGTTCTACAACACACTGGTATCACCACTAGAATCTGAGAGCCTGTCTTAGTTTTCTTGTTATATCATCTTCCCCTTAGCTTTTAGCCATTACTTTAAGTCTGTGAACCCTTTTAAACTCTAACTAAACTGCAACCACTTTACTCTAAAGTCTGGAGTATAATAATTCACATAAATGATAAACTCACCCTAGAAGATCACACCTGATAATGTAAAATTGGTTCTAGTACTTTCTTCTGAGATACAACTCTTAGCCCTCTATAGCCCTAACAATAATCATGTAACAACTTAAAATTGACTAACTTAGAATTTCCAACTATTCTTCTATTAGCTCGACCCTCAAAGATTCCAACTTAGGTTCTAACACATAACATGAACATTCTCAACCTCTTAATGAACGATAACTTCTTTATATCCTACTAACACCACATTTTTAAACTTATATTTCTCCCTAAACTATGAGAATTACTATCATACCTGAACATCCGATATCACTAATTTATACCTCATAACTTACCTGGTAATAACATCACATATTAATAGCCTCATTCACACTTAAATTCTTATATACGCTATTTCAAGCTTACTGATTCACCTTTCATACCGCTAGTCGCATGAAATATAATCTTCCCGAATTCAGATAATAATATTCCAACTCTACTATTGTTGCTATGCTCGGGGTTTCATAGCTCTAATTCTAGATCATATGCTATCATAGGATTTAAGAAAGAATTTAAAAAATATATGTATGACTCCTAAGCACTGAAGTACTACCCCCTTCATTTAATGACTGGTTCATCGAGAAACTAAAACTGAACTACTTTATTTTTGAAATCAACTAAAGTGATTTTCTAGAATATTGTAATCGAGCGATTCTTGTATACCTCCCTGGCTATGATAGATTTTGTTCGCTGGGGTAGGCACTGAGAAAGGCTTTACTAAAGTTTCAGGATTGACATTAAAATTGACAGCTATATAAGTGGTTACAAAAGAAGACGAGGCTTTGGGGTCTAGTAAAACACATTCATGAATGTGAAAGGCCTATAAAGTCCCTGTAACAACATCAGGAGAACTTTTCTGGTCATGTCGGGACTTGAGTGCATAAATTCTGTTCTGATGTTGACCACTGGTGGCACTAAAAGTGGTGCCCTGCTGAGTCGGGGGACCAGAGAAAATTGGAGGACGGTTGGACTGACCCTGTTGGCGCAAATCCTTTCCCCTATGAGTCATAACCCTGCACTCCTACATCTTGTGTCCTAGATTACCATATCCAAAGCATACATCAGTGCCATCTCTACACAAACCTAGGTGATCTCTACCATATTCTCCACAAAATGGATGGGTATGACCACTGT
The DNA here is from genome assembly GCF_002878395.1 of Capsicum annuum. Lineage (NCBI taxonomy): Eukaryota > Viridiplantae > Streptophyta > Magnoliopsida > Solanales > Solanaceae > Capsicum > Capsicum annuum. The sequence continues at coordinate 62,808,532 of NC_061116.1, read as the reverse complement.
TTCCACTATCCTATGACTTAGAGCCTGGTGCTCTATCTTGAGGCTAAGAATTTTTGATGGAATTGGGAACGGTTACTACCTCTTGAACTTGGCTTCAAACTACTTGTTTTGGACCTCTTATTCTTTCTCTCTTTCTTCCTACGCTTCCATTCCTCACTCTGCTGAGCAAGAATCAAAAGCCCAAATAAGACAACAGCCTACAGATTGCTTTGAGCAACTACTGAATAAGCTAAGGTAGTAAACATAGCTCTAAATTTGGCATGATAGACATGCTCATTCAGGGAATCTTCCTGAACAGGCGGAAGTGCAAACTGATTCCTATTTGTTATTTTGTTATTCTTTCTGGTGGGCGTGGTCTATCATGGAATAAAGGATAGATTAGAAGGAGATTTTAAATTTAGATCATGCTCATTCACACGGCATGAACACTTTCAAAGTATAGAACATAAGGGAACTGGCGAGATCTTGTTAATGTCACATAGGGATTTGAGCTTGACTATATTTGTTACCTCAAACACAAGGTAGAGCTGGCATAAATAGAGCAAGATGAAAATCTGTAAACTTTCTTAGAAGACATTTCTATAGAATAAGATGAGATATGAAAGAAGAGAAACTTTTCCTAAAACGTCTCGTAGCTTCTTGTCCATAACTGTGGTGCGCTTTACACCCATGTACATGAGTCTATTAGACGTGACTTTCAGACTTCCTAGGACACTTTAAAACCTTAGGATCTGATACAGAGTTTGTAACAGCTCGAGAGTACACCCTAGGTACCACATGATGCTTATAATCCCGAGGGACTACAAGCTAACCCATAAGCTGGTACATGCTATGAGCACTGATTAAAACTGATATCAAAAGATCATATATGAAAATAAACTGAGGAATGCCATAAGGTTTTAAGTAATAAATCTGATAAGTCTGTAAGGCAAAATTAATAATGTTGATAATGACAACTAAAATCTAAAAACTGACAAACTATCTATACTAGTCTGAAAAGCCTTTACTAACTGAATAAGAGTTGATGGGACAGGCCCTAACTAACTCCAACTGACTATAAAACTGAAAGCATGAAAATAAATATAGTCTATCCTTGAAATATGAGGATTACTACTATTACGGCTGATAATCTGGAAAGTCTATAAACAATCTGGGAATTGAGCGTTGAACCTATGATATGATATATCATAGCAATATAAAAAAATATGTGATTAGTACTTTGAATGTACTGGTATGCTAAATGAGGTAGGTTGATATGCATAATTTGATGTGCATGAATAATAACTGACTGAATAGCAGGAAGTACTGAATAGAAATACATAGAATCTGTAAGTACTAAGTGTGCATAAAATCTATAAATACTGAGTGTGCATGAAATCTGTAAATAATGAGTGTGCATGAAATATATAAATACTGAGTGTGCATGAAATCTGTAAATACTGAGTGTACATGAAATCTATAAATACTGAGTGTGCATGAAATCTGTAAATACTGAGTGTGCATGAAATCTGTAAATACTGAGTATGCATAACCAAGCATAAAATATATTCTGAATATAGTTTGTAAAATCAGTTACTGAAATTTGTTGACTGAATATCTAATATCTATATGCCATGGTCAAACAACACTGAAGCTGAATTACTAACTGATTACTGGACTGAGACTGTGGGAGCTATCATCTAACCGACATGCCCTAATAAGAAAATTTGGGGTCCAACTTGTGACTCCAGTTGGAAGGGTGCCAGTACCGTGCCATGGGTACTAACACTGGTTATGTAGATTCACTGATATACTGTCCCAAAGGACTAAGGGTGTCATGCCTAAATTGACAGGTGACCCCTGAGAGGTAGTCAAGCCTAAACTGATGGGTGACTCCTCATATCCTACGCTGGCTACGTAGTTCTGGAGTACAGGGACTACTACTAACGAATTTGCCTATATGATAGGGAGGCCACCATCCCTTCACTCGCTTGATGCTAAATCCTACTCCCAACTGAACTAACTCAAAATACTGAACTATCCTAAGTTTAACTAATTATGATAACATATTGAACTGATAATGCTCATAACATATTCTGAAACTATTCTGAAGATACTGAAACTACGTAAACAACTATATTTTAGGGTATTCATAACCCTCAGGACTAGACAAAATTAATAGTAAAATAGTACTAAACTTTAGGGACATAACATAGAAACATTCATTCAGAATCCATTCTTGTAGGCATTTCATCAAACACTTGATATGCATAGTTCAAGCTAAGCATGGGAATAGCTTAAAGCTTGTAGTAATAGCATGAATTCAAACTCAACAACACTAATTATGATTTAAATAAGTGAATAACAACATTAAAACATGTGGGATTTGATAACAACTACAATTTCATATAAACATGGCATAGAATTACAATTCATGGGAGTTCATGGTTAAAATCACCATTTAAAATCACAATAACTTGTAAAGATCACAACTTTAAATTTTAAATTTGATACTTGAATTCCATGGGTGAAATGAACCCATGGATGAACACTTAACATACCTGGGTTGATGAATTCGTGAGAGTTGATGGTGAATTCTTGAGATTTGTTCTTGAATTGTGGAGGCTAGGGTTCTTGTTCTTGAAAGAGGGCTACTTTAATATGAGTAATTTGTGAAATAATGAGCATATAATGCTCTTTTGGGACTTAAATCCCGTGTTTGGATGGATTTTGAGCTATGGGAAATGACCAAACGGTCCCTGGACATTAAAAATCCCGATTTTGAGGCTTCCCGCTAAGCGGTATTGGTTCCACCACTATAGAGCCGTTGAGCAGGCTAATAGTGGTGACCTACTGCCTTGGGAAAACTCCAATTTGGAGGTTTACCACTGAGCGGTATTTTCTTCACCGCTATTGCGCCGCCGAGCGGTGTAGTTGCGGCATCCCACTGCCTCACACAAAAAATGCTATAACTTTTTGTTTGTAATTGGATTTAGGCAAAATTGGTATCGTTGGAAAGATAATTCAATTGTCTATCTATTGGTAGGTCATGAGATAATTTTTTTCAGTAAATCAAAAGATATGATCATTTGAAGTTGACTATATCATCATCCTTCTCGAGAACTTAATAGGTAAGGCATATTTTTATTTATCAAATAGCTAGGAGTTATTTGAGGCCTTAATATACATCAAACTCACTCAGAAAACTAACAAAACACTATAATTTATTTCTTATGAGCTTGAAGAATGGCCCTAACATTGGTTTGGATTTTTTGGGGTATTACACACACCTAGTCTAATAAGGGTATTGATATAGTATAGGGTACTTAGGACTCTTCTACTTCAGCTTCAACCACTTAGTATTTTACATACATCCCCATAGTACTAACTCAGGCCATTCAGAGATGGTGTGTGGCGGATATAAAACACACCTATAATAGGGATATTGCTATTAATGAGTAGGGCAGATCATAACACAATATTGTTGAGGAGATTAATATTGAGCTTATTGCTTTGGCAGGTGCTCCAGACCTAAAAAAAACATTTGATAGATATAGACCTGGTTGGATTGGAGAGCCTTTAGTATCTTACTACTTAGAGATTGTTGACACCTAATTTTTGCCCTCCACGACTAAGTTTAGTCCCAAGTTTTTTCGATTCTAAATAAATAACTACATTTATTTTATTTAGATAAAAAAAACCTTTCCAAAGTATTATTTGGGTAATTTCATCATTTTAAGTGGCGATTATATATTATCGTATTCAATTATATGAAAAATATATATAATTTCATTAGTTAAATATTTTTTCAATGGAATATAGGATTTTAATTAAGGATTATCTTGAAAATAAATATAATGATTAAAATCTTGATTTAAATATAATTTATTCTCAAAAATAATTTATCTAGATAAATATGTGTTTGATTTTATTAAACTAAGAAGCTTAGAATTGAATGAGATATTAATTCGTATTGAATTTCAATTGAATTTTGTCAAATTTATTTAATTCGGTCATAATTGAAATTAAATTGACAATAATTGCAATTCAATTGATCAATTGATTTTTAATTTGGTTAAAAACTAAATAAAATTGACCAACTCTTCAACTAATTAGGGTTATTTTTTAAATAACCCCAAATCTTAAAACAAATTTCAGCCCAGTTTAATACACTAGTCAACCTAGTTCACTTTAAAACCAACACCAGCCTAAAGCTACTTTCTCCATTCAGGCCCAAAAAACCATCCACCAGCCTACCACAAATCATCCATGACCGACCCATCCCATTTGTTTTTTTCAGCAACCCATATTGCTCCAACACCATCAGCCCAAACCAAACACCTAACCCGACCCGTTTCTTATTGTCTTCAAGAAACAACATCAATGTACAGACAAAAATAATTCAAACAATAGCGAACCAACAATAACTCAGCATTTTTACCAGTCAACAAAAAGAAATAATCCACCGCACAATGACCCAACTTCGACCCGACAAAAATCGACCCATTGACCCATTCCAGCAAACCCAACCCGTCAACCCGAACAACACCCAAAAAACTGCGAATTCCCTTTTTCAAATTCAAATTAGTACTAACGTAGTACCATTTTTGGCTCACCCCCTTATCTTCTTCCTAAAATGGCCTTTAAATTTCTTGTCCTACATTGGTGAAAATGGAATTGGGTTCCTAAAATTCATCTATAAATATCTCATTTGGGAGCAAATTTAAAAAGGTGGGAGAGGTGAAAAAAACCTTTGGAGCAAAAATAGTTATTTTTATTTAGTAAAAAGTTTGTTTCATACAGTTGGTCGGCTACTCAAAGTTTTTGAGTTGACAGTGACTTTTTCGATAGTGGTTGATTCCGATAAAGTTCGTAGTCTCATTTTGCTACCTTTGAAAAAGGTGAACACTCTTCTCCTTTTATTTTTTATTATTAATTTCTTCTTTATCTCTTTCACCATAGTAATATTTATTTAGTTGTTATCATGAATGAGGCAAAGATTGTTCACTGTAGAGGCTTTGATGGCCATAGGATTTTCTTGTGATGGTTGTCTTTATGTTGTTATTTCGGTTAAATCATATTTCTATTCGTGTTGATTCTTATACATTATCTTAACTTCATGTTGTTATGTTTTAGGCTATTTTTATCATATAAATCAAATGGTGTTTTGTTATGTTTTAGGTTGTAATTTCACTTAGTTTTGTCAATCTAGTGTAAAAGCTTTATTTTTTAGTTCTAGTATGTTGATTGTGGCCTAATTGTTGCTCATTGTGGTTTTAATTTTGTTGTGTTAATTTAGATTCACTTTTAGTTCTTGGACCACTTCTAAATGTTCCTTTACCTTTACTATCAATGGAAAATATGAAGTCAGTTTATAAACAAAATTTCAATGGGCTTAACCGTTGTGGTTTCGATTTTGTTTGGGTTCATTTTTAGTTCTTGAAAAAATTGTTATAATTGTTCAATTTCCCCCTTTTGATGCATAGTTGGACCACTTCTAAATGTCCTTGACCTTTAATGTCAATGGAAAAAATAAAGTCAATTTATAAACCAAAATTTCTACTCAAAGATCCTTTTCTTTGTAGATTAATCGTTGTGGTTTCAATTTTGTTTGGGTTCATTTTCATTTTCTTTGAAAAATTGCTTTCGTTTAATTTTTCCCTTTGATGCATAGTCGAATCGCTTCTAAATGTTTCTTGACCTTTAATGTCAATGGAAAATATGGAGTTGGTTTACAAGCCAAAATTTCTACCCGAAGATCCCTTTGTTTGTGGATTAATCATTGTGGTTTTGATTTTGTTTGGGTTCATTTTTAGTTTCATTGAAAAATTGCTTTAGTTCAAGTTTTTCACTTTGATACATAGTCAAACCGCTTCAAAATGTTCCTTGGCCTTTAATGTCAACGGAAAATATGGAGTTGGTTTATGACAGCGCCGAAGAACACACACAAGTGTACATAGTCTTATCAAGTAGTAAAGTGGCCTAATGAAAGCCAATTATCGATCCCATAGAGACTTGATTCCACAACAATTCTATTTTAGTTCACAATTTAGATTCAGTTGATGCAATCATAACCAAAAAGAGAGTTTGTAATTTATAACTAGAAAAAAAAGTAAACAATGCGCAATGTAAAGATCTTGAAACAATCAATAGGATAAAACCCAGGGTTAAAGTACGTTGAACAATCATACTATGTATTGAACTTCGTTTATTAACTTGCTTATCTTGGTTGTAGATTCGTAGGGTTAATTGTGTGATTATGGTCTCCCGACCTCTAATCCTTTACTTAAGTTGAACCTTACAACTGCATCATTAAGCGGGAATGTAATAGTCCACTTAAGTTCTTTAAGCTATCATCCTACATGTGAATCAAGTAAGGTATCTAAGTACATTCCTGTCCTAGACACTAATTCGAATTCCTTATTTCATAAAGGAATACAAACCATACTTTGTTCAATTCTATATTTTATCCCTTATTCCTTCTCCTGAGGTCAAAAGGTAGACAGTTAATGTACTCTAAGGGTCGGAAATCCTTAAAGTAGTTAAATCAAAGATGAACACACAACCAATAATGATAAACAAAGTTAAAAGAATTCAATTCAAAACAATAGTACTCATGTTCTTGGCTTCAACCCCGGAAAAGGGAGTTTAGCCACACATAGTCATAATCATTATCAAAAGGTTGTAATGAAAGAATAAAAACATGTATGAACTAAACTAAAATAATAAAACCCTAAATAAGAAGTTTTAGCATCCCCTTGATCTCCAAAATATGTCAAAAGATCATTAAAAACATGTACCAAGACGTATGTATAGCAATAGGGTAAGACCAAGCCGTGTTGGACAAGGAATCAGCGTGAAAGCCCAAGGGTGGAATGAGCATATGATGTACATTGTATTAAATAGAAATGGAGCATGAGACACACGCTATATTCCATAGCAATGGAGCATGCGATACATGCTTATCGCATGATACTACTGGAATTTGCGTCCCAAATTTTGGTTAAGTAATGGTCATTCCTCCTTTTATACCTTGTCTTGTGGTGTCATTCCAATGATTTTATAGCCTAAAAATCATCCATATATCATCATAAACATCTCACAAAATATCCTACATCATCAAACCATACGAATTAGAGATTCAAACAACACTATATCTATAATACCCCAAAAATCCAAACCAACGCTAGAGTTATGTTTCAAGCTTATGAATAGAACATTATATCTCTTTGGTAGTTTTATGAGTTAGTTTTATGTATATTAAGGTCTCAAATAGCCTCCAGCTATTGGACAAATCAAAATAGTCCTTACCGATTGAATTTTTGAGAAGAATGCTGCTTTAGTCAACTTCAAACGAGCATATCTTTTGATCTATTCAGAATTTTCCAGATCAAGACCCACCAAATGATATGAAATTGAATTATCTTTCCAACAATAATAATTTTTCCCAAATATGATACTCGGGTGAGAAATTATCGCACTTTTAGTGCAAAATAGTAGTCCAATGCGATAAGGCCGCGTCGCGGTGATGGCTAATTTCACGCTCATCATTTTCCAGTGTGTCACTGTGATTGGCACCATGTTGCGCCAAGGGGCTATTTTACAATTGTCCATTTTTCAGTGAGGCATCGTGATGGCGCCGCATCGCGCCAAGGTTCCAGTTCGCAGTTGTCCATTTCCAGAGGCATAATTCGATGGCACCACATCGCGCCATTGGGAAAAATAAGGATTGTCAGCTTTCCAGTGGGTCGATGTAATTTCACCACTTTGCACCGGGCGTCAAAATCGGGATTTTTAATTTTCACAGTTTAAATTCCAGGGACTGTTTGGTTTTTTCCCATAGCCCCAAATTCGTCCAAACACGAGATTTAATTCCTAATCGATCATTATTTGCTCATTATTTCACAAATTACTCAAATTAAAGTAGCCCTCTTTCAATAAAAAAACCCTAGCCCTTCAAGATGAAATCTCAAGAATTCACCATCAATTCTCACAAATTCATCAACCCAGGTATGTTAAGTGTTCATCTATGGGTTCCTTTCACCCATGGAGCCTAAGTATCCAATATTAAATTCAAGGTTATGATCTTTACAACCTATGATGATTTTAAATTGTGATTTTTACCATGAATTCCCATGAATTGTAAATCCTTACCATGTTTACATGAAATTATTGTTGTTATAAAAATCCATGTGTTTTAATGTTGATATTCACTGATTTAAACCATAATTAGAGATCATGATGATAAAACCATGCTATTTATACAAGATTTAAACTATTCACATGCTTAGCTTAAATTATCAATAACAAGTGTTTGACTAAATGCCTACAAGAATGAATGTTGAATGATGCTTTCATATTATGTCGCCCAAGTTTTAGTATTATTTTACTATTATATCGAGTCCTGGGGGTTATGAATACCCAAAAATATAGTTGTTTACGTGGTGTCAGTACCTTCAAAATAGTTTCAGAATTTATTATGAGAAATCAGTTCAGTCAGTTATCATAATCAGTTAAACTTAGAACAGTTCAGTATTTTGAGTCAGTTCAATTAGGAGTAGGATTTAACATTGAGCAAACCCAGGGATGGGGGATCACCTGCCATTTGAGGGTGTGGCCTTTAGCAGCAGTCCCCGCATTCCAGAACTACATAGCCAACATAGGTTAAGATATTAACCTGCTAGTTAAGGGTTGATCTCATCAGGGCCCTGCTAGTTGAGGGTGACCCTTAGTCCTTCAGGATAACACTTTAGTGGATACACACAGCCAGTGTTAGTACTCAAGGCATGGTACTGATACCTTTCTAACTGGGGTCACAGGTTGGACCCAATTTTCTCATATTAGGGCATGTCGGTTAGATAATAGTTCCTACAGTCTCAGTCCAGTAAATCAGCTCAGTAATTCAGTTTTAGTTTCTTGACCATAGCATACAGATATCAGTAATTCAGTTATCAGATTTTAGTATTTTAGTTTACAAATTATATTCAAAATATGTTTTATGCTTGGTCACGCATTCTCAGTATTTACAAATTTCATGCATCCTCAGTATTTACAGATTTCATACATTCTATTCAATATTTCATGCTATTTATTCAGACAGTTATTACTTATTCACATGAAACCATGCATGTCAGCCTACCTCATTTAGCATACCAGTACATTCAAAGTACTGATTGATACTCTTTTCTTACGCTATGATGTATAATATCATAGGTTCAGATGCTCAGCTCCTGGATCACGTATAGACCTTCCACATTATCAATTGTAGCAGTGGTGATTCCTCATATTTTGAGGAAAGAGTATATGTATTTTCATGCTTTCAGTTCAATAGTTAGTTGGAGTTAGTTGGGGCCTGTCCTATTAACTCTTATTTAGTCAGGTTAGAGGCTTTCAAACATTTTAGACAGTTAGTCAGTTTTCAGATTTTAGTTGTCTTTGTCAGATGTTTTATCAGTATTATTAGTTTTTTTTTTTATAGACTTTATCAAAATTATGACTTAAAACCTTACGGCATTCCTCAGTTAAATTTTGCATATGCTCTTTTGATATAAGTTTTTCTTAGTGCTCACAGTAGGTACCAGTTCATGGGTTAGCTTATTGCCTCTTGGGACTGTAAGCACCATGTGGAGCCCAGGGTGTACTCTCAAGGCGTTACAAACTTGGTATCAGAGCCTAAGGGTTTAAAGTGTCCTAGGAATTCTGAAAGCTGAGTCAAGTAGAGTCTTGTGCATGAGTGTGAAGTGCGCCATATTTATGGATAAGAGGCTATGAGGTATTTAACAAAAGTTTCTCTTTTTTTAGTGTTTATCTCGTACGACTGAGCATGATGCTCATGTTATACTCTCGGTCTAATCTATTATCCCTTCTGTTTACAGAATATGCCTCCCAGAAAGACAAATGGAAGAAAAAATGTAAACCAGCCAGCACCTCCACCCATTTAGGAAGATCCTCTGAATAAGAATGTTTCTCATGCAGAGTTTAGAGCTGCATTCACTACTCTAGCCCATTCTATGGTAGCTTAAAATGTTTACCCTACCACTATTTTGACCAACCCAGTGGCTAATGTTGTCGCAGCTAAGATTCAGGACTTTACCCGCATGAATCCTTCTGTGTTTTCAGGATCCAAATCTGAAGAGAATTTATAGAAATTAATAGACATGGTCCAGAAGGTAACAAATATTATGGGGGTGACTTCTAGTGAGAGTGCTGAATTAGGTGCTTACCAGTTACAAGATATAGCCCATACCTGGTTTAAGTAATGAAAGGTAGATAGAGGCATTGATGCAGGGCCTATAGAATGGGAAGAGTTTGTTACTACCTTCTTAGATAGGTTCTTTCTATTGGAATTGAGAGAATCCAAGGTGTTAGAGTTTATTAACTTAAGGCAGGGCAACATGAGTGTGAAGGAGTATTCCCTCAAGTTTACTCAGTTAGCTAGGTATGCTCCTCATGTGGTAGCTGATAGGAGGTCTAAGATGAACAAGTTCATATCTGGGGTATCTAACAGTATGGTCAAGGAGTGTAAGACTACAATGTTTATAAAGAAGATGGACCTGTTTAGGTTTATGGTCCATGCTTAATAGATTGAGAAGCAGAAGACTAAGAAAAGAGAGAGGAAGAATAAGAGGGCTAGAACAGGTAGCTTTAATTTTAATCATCCAAGGTCAGAAGGTGGTAACCATCCTCAATTCTATCAAAAATCTTCAGTCCCAGTTCTATCTTCATCTAGTGCCCAGTTCCTAAATTTAGAAATTACAATCGGGATAGGGCGTCAGGCCCTAAGTCCCAAGGCAGTGTAAACACTGGTTGTACTAATCCTCTTTGTTAGAAATGTAGTAGAAACCATTAGGGTATTTGTAGAGCTGGTAGTGATGTATGTTTTAGGTGTGGAAATCCAGGCCATAGAGTCAGGGATTTCCTAAAGAGTGGTCAATAGGGTCGTTCAGTTGTCCCCTAGTTCCAGCCGGTTGCCCAACACAGCAGGGTACCGCTTCCATTGCTACCAGTGGTCAGCGTCCAAATAGATTGTATACACTTCAGTCCTGATAGGATTAAAAAAATTCTCCTGATATGGTTACTGGTACATTACATATCTTTTATTTACATATTTATGCTTTATTAGACCCTGGAGCTTCTCTTTCTTTGTAACCGCTTATATAGCCATCAACTTCGGAGTTAGTCCCAAAATCTTAGCAGAGCCTTTTTCAGTATCTACCCAGTAAATGTCTCTATTATAGTAAGGTAGGTATACATAAACTGTCATGTCATAATATCTCAGATAGTCACTTCAGTTGACCTTGTGAAGTTAGATATGATGGATTTTGATGTTATTCTCGGCATGGATTGGCTCCACTTATGTTGTGCTTAAGTTGATTATAGAAATAGAGTAGTTCATTTTTAGTTTCCAAATGAACTAGTCCTTGAATGGAGGGGTAGTACTATAGCTCTTAGGTGTCAGCTTGTTTTGTACCTTAGAGCGAGAAAGATGATATCTAAGGGTTGCATTTATCATCTTATCTGAGTTAAAGACTCTAATTTTGAGACTTCAAATCTTGAGTCAGTTGTAGTAGTGAGGGAATTTCTAGATATCTTCCCCGAAGATCTTCCCAGAGTTCCTCCCAAAAGGGAAATTAACTTTGGAATAGACTTTCTTCCAGATACTCATCCTATCTCTATCCCGCTATATAAAATGGCTCAAGCAAAACTTAAAGAGTTGAAAAAATAGTTGAAAGATTTCCTAGATAAGGGATTTATCAGGCCCAATATCTCCCTGTGGGGCGCACCAGTCCTCTTCATGTATAAGAAAGATGGTTTCCTCAGAATGTGTATTGACTATCGTTAGTTGAACAATGTCACAATCAAAAATAAATATCCAATCCTTAGAATTGATGACTTATTCAACCAACTTTAAGGTGATAGACCTCAGATCCAGCTATTATCAGCTCAGAATCAGAGAATTTAATATTCTAAAAATAGCTTTCAGAACTTGGTATGGTCACTTCAAGTTTCTAGTCATGTCATTTGGTCTCACGAATGCCCTAACAACCTTTATAGACTTGATGAATAGTGTGTTCAAATAGTAGTTGGACATATTCATCATAGTCTTCATTGATGACATTCTTGTCTACTCCCGTCACAAAAATAATCATGCAGACCACCTTAGAATATTATTGCAGACTCTTAGAGCCCGTCAGTTGTTCGCTAGATTTGGTAAGTGCAAATTTTGGCTAAGATTAGTATCTTTCGTTGGCTATATTATTTCTGGTGATGGCATTAGAGTCGATCCTTAAAAGATCAAGGTGGTGAGAAACTGGACTAGGCCTATCTCTTTGTCAGATATTAGGAGTTTCTTGGGTTTGGCTGGCTATTACCAATGGTTTGTTGAAGGATTTTCATCTATTGCATCCCCATGTCCATATTGACTCACAAGAAAGTTAAGTTTCAGTGGTTAGATTCTTATGAGAGGAGTTTTCAAGAGTGGAAGACTCGACTCACCACAACCATAGTTTTGACATTGCAGATAGTTTAGATGGATTTGTTGTGTATTATGATGGCTTCATATTTATTTTTGGGTGTGTTTTGATGTAGAAGGGTAAAGTTATGGCCTATACCTCTAGACAACCTAAGTCCCTTGAAAATAATTACCCTACCCATGATCTTGAGTTAGTAGCTGTTGTGTTCGCCTTAAAGATTTGGAGGCACTATTCGTATGGTGTGCATGTTGATGTGTTCATAGACCATAAAAGCTTGTAGTATGTGTTTTCGCAGAAGGATTTGAATCTGCGTCAGAGGAGATGGTTAGAATTATTGAAAAATTATGATATGAATAGTTTGTACCATCCGGGCAAGGCCAATATAGTGGCAAATGCCCTTAGTAGATTGTCCATAGGTAGTGTTGCTCATGTTAAGGGTGACAAGATGAAGTTAGTTAGAGAAATTCATCAGCTTTCCAGGTTAATAGTTCATTTAGTTGATTCAGCTGAGGGTAGAATTTGGGTTTAGAATAGTTTGGAATCTTCCTTGGTTGTCGAATTGAAAGAAAAGCAAGATAGGGATCCTAGTTTGATAAAACTGAATAATTCAGTCAGAGATCAAAAAGTAGAGATTTTCTCCCAAAGGGGAGATGGTGTGATGCATTTCTAGGATAGACTGTGTGTGCCCTGTGTTGATGAATTGAGACAATTAATTCTTGTAGAAGTGCATGGTGCACGTTACTAGATTCATCTAGGGGCCATTAAGATATACCATGACTTACAGGAAGTCTATTAGTGGAGTGGGATGAAGAGAGAGGTTGCAGAGTTTGTGGATAAGTGCTCCACTTGTCAGTAGGTGAAGATTGAACATCAGAAGCCAAGTGGGTCTATGCAGGAGTTCAATATTCCCCCTTGGAAGTGGGAGGTAGTGAACATGGATTTTGTGACAAGTTTTCCTCGTACTCGTCAGCAACATGATTCGATTTGGGTCATTGTGGACAAAATGACCAAATCATCCCAATTTTTACCAGTCTATACTTCTTATTCAGCCGAGGACTATGCCAAGCTCTATATTAGAGAGTTGGTTAGGTTTAATGGTGTTATACTATCCATCATTTCAGACAGAGGTACTCAGTATACCTCTCACTTTTGGAAAGCTTTTCAGAAGGGTCCTGGTACCCAAGTTTACCTCAGTACAACCTTTCACCCTCAGATAGATGGTTAGGCAGAAAGGACCATTCAGACCTTTGAGGATATGTTGAGAGCATGTGTAGTTGACTTTATGGGCAGTTGGGATGACCACTTGTATTTGATTGAGTTCGCATATAATAATAGCTATCATTCGAGTATTTAGATGGCTTTATTTAAGGCTCTGTATGGAAGAAGATGTAGATCTCTGATTGGTTGGTTTGAATTAGGTGAGGCCGTGGTAGTGGGGCCTGACTTGGTATCTGATGCTTTAGAGAAAGTACAGTTGATAAGGGAGACGCTTAAAGCAGCCCAGAGCTGACAAAAATCTTATGTAGATGTGAGAAGGAAATATCTTAAGGTTGAGATTAGTGATTTCGTATATCTAATGATCTCTCCTATGAAGGGAGTGAAAAGGATTGGTAAGAACGGAAAGCTTAGTCCCTGATATGTTGGCCCTTACAGAATTATGAGCCATTTCAAAAAGGTGGCTTATGAGCTTGAGTTGCCTGCAGACTTAGCATCAGTGCACCCAGTATTCCATATCTCCTTATTGAAGAAGTGTATTAGAGACCCAGCAGTTGTCGTTCCCTTAGAGAGCGTAGATGTTCAGAACAACCTTTCTTATGATGAAATTCCAGTCGAAATCCTTAATCAACAAATTCATAGACTAAGGAACAAAGAAGTTCCCCTAGTCAAAGTTCATTGGCGAAATCGGTTCGTGGATGGAGCAACTTGAGAAGCAAAAGTAGATATACAGACCAAGTACCCTTATCTTTTCTCTGCAAACTTAGACTCAGCTTAAGGTAACAATCTCCTTAGAATTTCTCTTCTCCATGTTCAGTTTTCGTTGCATATCATTCTCATGTCATTCATGCATTTACAAAACCAGTTCAGTCATATGTCATGTTTCAAACTCAGCCATGTAATCATGTTTTAATCATGTATATTCAGCAAGTAATCTCAATTCCTCAGTGCTTCCAGTCTAACCAGTCTCATTCAAGGACGAATGTTCTCAATGGGGAGATATTGTAACACCCTGAAAATCAAAACCAATGCTAGAGTCATGTTTCAAGCTTATGCATAGTACATTATAGCTCTTTGGTAGTTTTATGAGTTAGTTTGATGTATATTAAGGTCTCAAATAGCTCCCAGCTATTTTACGAATCAAAATAGTCCTTGCAAATTGAATTTTTGAGAAGAATATTGCTTTAGTCAACTTCAAACTAGATTATCTTTTTCTCTACTCAGAAATTCCCAGCTCAAGGCCCATCAAATGATAGGAAATTGAATTAGATTTCCAACGATACCAATTTAGCCCAAATCCAATAATCGAGTGAGAAGTTATGGCACTTTTAGTGAAAAACAGTAGCCCAATGCAATAAGGCCACATCGCGGTGATGGAAAATTTCACACTCATCATTTTCCAGTGTGTCACTGCGATTGGCACCCCGTCGTGCCAATAGGCCATTTTATAATTGTCCATTTTCCCATGGGATACCGCGATGGTGCTGCGTAGCGCCAATGTTCCAGTTCGCAGTTGTCCATTTCTAGATGCGCAACACGATGGCACCGCATCACGCCAATCGGAAGAAATGGGGATTGTCAGCTTTTCAGTGGCCCGATGAAATTGTTCCACACTGCGCCAGGTGTTAAAACTAGGATTTCCAATTTTTGCGATTTAAATTCCAGGGACTGATTGGTCTTTCCCCATAGCCCCAAATCCATGCAAACATGGGATTTAATTCCTAATAGAGCATTCTTTGCTCATTATTTCACAAATTGCTCAAATTAAAGTAGCCCTTCTACGAGAACAAAACCCTAGCCCTTCAAGATTCTAGATCAAATCTCAAGAATTTACCATCAATTCTCACAAATTCATCAACCCAGGTATGTTAAGTGTCCATCTATGGGTTCCTTTCACTCATGGAGCCCAAGTATCCAATATTATTCAAGGTTATGATCTTTACAACCTATGGTGATTTTAAATTATGATTTTAACCATGAATTGTAATTCCTTACCATGTTTACATGAAATTGTTGTTGTTATTAAACCGCACATGTTTTAATATTGATATTCACTGATTTAAACCATAATTAGTGATAATAATGATAAAACCATGCTATTTCTACAAGGTTTAAGCTATTCCCATGCTTATCTTAAATTATGAATATCAAGTGTTTGATGAAATGTCTACAAGAATGAATTTTGAATGATGCTTTCATATTATGTCGCCCAAGTTTTAGTATTATTTTACTATTATTTCTATAGAGTCCTGGGTGTTATGAATACCCGAAAATATAGATGCTTACCTAGTCTCAGTACCTTCAGAATAGTTTTAGAATCTATTTTAAGCAAACAGTTTACTCAGTAATCATTATCAGTTAAACTTAGAACAGTTCAGTATTCTGAGTCAGTTCAGTTGGGAGTAGGATTTAGCATCAATCAAACCCAGGGATGGGGGCTCACCTTCCAGTTGAGGGTGTGACCTTTTGTAGTAGTCCCTGCATTTCAGAACTATGTAGCCAGCGTAGGTTGAGATATTAACCTACCAGTTGAGGGTTGATCTCATTAGGTCCCTGCTAGTTGAGGGTGACCCTTAGTCCTTTGGGAAAAAACTTTAGTGGATCCACATAACCAGTGTTAATACCCGTGGCATGGTACTGACACCCTTCTAACTAGGGTCACAGATTGGACCCTAATTTGCTCATATTGGGGCATGTCGGTTAGATGATAGCTCCCATAGTCTCAGTCTAGTAAATCAGCTCAGTAATTCTTTTTTAGTTGCTTGACCATAGCATATAGATATCAGTAATTCAGTTATTAGATTTCAGTATTTCAAATTACAAATTATATTCAGAATATGTTTTATAGTTTGTCACGCTTTCTCAGTATTTACAAATTTTATGCATCCTCAGTATTTATAGATTTTATGCATTCTATTCAGTATTTCATGCTATTAATTCAAATAGTTGTTACTTATACACATGAAACCATGCATGTCAGTCTACCTCATTTAGCATACCATTACATTCAAAGTACTGATCGCATATTCTTTTCTTGCGCTATGATATATCATATCATAGGTTTGGACCCTCAATTCCCAGATCGCGTATAGACCTTCCTGATTATCAACTGTAGTAGTGGTTAGTCCTCATATTTTGAGGGAAAACTATATTTATTTTCATGCTTTCATTTCAGTAATTAGTTGGAGTTAGTTAGGGCCTGTCCCATCAACTCTTATTCAGTCAGGTTAGAGGCTTTTAAACATTTCAAAAATTTAGTCAGTTTTCAGATTTCAATTGTCTATCAGAAGTCTTATCAGTATTATAAGATTTATTTTATAGACTTTATCAGAATTATAACTTAAAACCTTACGACATTCATCAGTTAAATTCCGCATATGTTTTTTCGATATCAGTTTTACTCAGTGCTCATAGCAGGTACTGGCTCATGGGTTAGCTTGTGATCTCTTAGAACTATAAGCACCGTATGGCACCCAGGGTGTACTCTCGAGGCATTGCGACATCCATCACAATGAGTCAAAATAAGAGCTAAGACTAGGCTAGTTCATATTGATCTTCCACATAATGTTCCACCTCTAAACTTAATCAAATTGAACTTTACACATCACCAACAGGTTATTCCACTCATAGTAAAAAATTAAAACCATTTGGAACAAATTAAACCTAATAGAATCCATCAAGATAGACTAGACAAAAAACTAACTCAACCTAGAAAAACTAGTTTTCTTTGTTTAACTCTAATTGACTCAATTAAATAGAAACTTGTTGGAAAACACTTTGAACCATTGGAAACACGTCCTTGAACACTTATATGCACATTTATCTCATTATCAACCCATATAGCATATGAATCATCCTAAAAATAAGGCTAAAAAGACTAGAATAGTGACACTAGAATGCATAAATACACCCAACATCAGTTTACCAGCCAAAATTTCTACCAAAAGATCATTTTGTTTTTGGTCTAATCATTGTGGTTTCGATTTTATTCTAGTTCATTTTAAATTTCTTTGTAAAATTGCTTTAGTTCAAGTTTTCCTCTTTGATGCATAGTCGGATCGCTTCTAAATGTTCCTTGACCTTTAATGTCAATGAAAGTCGATTTACAAGCCAAAATTTTAACCCGAAGATCCCTTTGTTTGTGGATTAATTGTTGTGGTTTTGATTCTAGTTGGGTTCACATTTTTTAGTTCTTTGGAAAATTGGCTTAATCCAAGTTATCCTCTTTGATGCATAATTAGACCACTCCAAAGTGCTCCTTGACCAATAATGTCAATGGAATAGATGGAGTTGGTTTATAAGATAAAAGTTTTGTCTTGGGGATCCCTTTATGACCTTATGCAAAGTTTACTTTGAACTTGCAAAAGAGAAGAAAGAGGTGAAACAATCTTGGTCAATTAATTTGTCTCTTCTAAAGTACTATCTAAACTTGCTTTAGAATTTGAGTTTTTTAGTTGAAGGGTTAATTTGTGAGTTTATATTGAGCTAACTCATAAAAATTGTACATTTTTTATGAAGTTCATCAAGATTCAATCTTATATTGTTATATCATAATATGTGCTAAAGCGTTTGTTTCGGTCTTAGTGTGTTGCTTTCTCTTTGTCTTTATTTTGAAGTTGTCTCTATGCCCTAAAGTGTTATTTTTCTTTTTATTCAGTTAAATGTGAGTGTCTTTGAAATTTGTTACTATTTTTAAATTGCAAATGAGTTCGTCTTGCCAAAACTATTGTGCCTCGTTACATCCTAAATGTCCCTCTTTTGATTTCTTTTTGAAATTTTGATCTCATTAATACATCGAAAGAATTTGAAGCAACCATGTTTGATCTCTAGAAAATATAGTCCTTATTTCTTATTTCTTTGAGATTTTAGTCTTTATGTTTTCTTTTTGGATGATCAGGAACATTAATTTTCTAGGCTCTTATTTAAACCAAGTGGTTCATTTGATGAATGTGTGTGCTTAGTCTATAAAATTAGTTGTTAAATGAATACTCGCTCGATGGATTCTAATCTTTCTATTGTTTACTCTTTGTTTCATATGTAAAATATTGAGTCCAAATGGACTCCTTTCATGTGCATTTGGACGGTGAGCCAACGTGGCCCATTTCCCTTTTGAGTCATCCCCTTGAGCCTATCAAACTAGCCTGATTGTTGGAGAAAAAAGAAGTCACCGATGAGAGGAGATGAGGTTAAATTTTATTTTTTTAGTAACTAAGAGACATTAAAAGTATCATTTTTATTGCTTTATGTATCATTACACATCTAGTTATTTATTTATTTGGGCCTTGAGGCCAAAGTTTTAAATTAATATAGCTGAAGTCGATTATGGGCCAAAGGTCCAAAAATATAGTTTAGGACAGGTTATGGACCAAAGTCCAATATCTAGATTAGGACAGGTGAAGATAGGCCAAAATCCCAATTATATTAGGAAAAATTTGATACATTTGGGCTTAAGAGCGTAAATCACTTGTTTCGTCCCCCTTTCCCCTTTTTATGTTTATTTGCTATCTGACTTTAATTTGCTTAGAACTAGTTAGATTCTCTACAAAGTCATTAAAAAACTGATTTTGTATAAAACTAAAAAAAAATATTACTTAATCAATTTCTTTCCAACAATCAATTTTTAAGTTAGTCAAAAGAATTATTTTCAAACAGTCCAGATAACCGCAAGTTAGAATATATTTTAGGTGTCTTAAAACCCTTACTAAGATGTTAATGAGAACCGGTTACCTAGAATTTCAAAACTTAAATGATTTTTTCTGTTTTGAATCATTTTAAGTAATTTATAAAGGTTTTCTTAATTTTCCTAAATAAATTGAGTGGCGATTCTAAAAGTAGCCATTTCTCTCTCCCCCCCCCCCCCCCAAACAGAAATGGAGACTCTGCTGGGGATTTTAACTAGGTTCTAACCAAATGTTTGAATTTATCTTTGGACTAACTGTTTAAACTGTTTACATACTTATATCTTTCAATTCTGCAAAATTTAACTATTGTATTTCATGGCATAATCCCGCATGATTAATAAACTACTTTGGAGTTTCGTGGATGTCCCAGCCCCTATTGATCAACTCCAAATCAAGTGTTAGGAACCTATGTCCAAGCCCACTCTAGATATCCAGGATAGAGCTAAACCAAAACCCTCTTTTAGGCATAATCCTAGGAAGAGCCTATACATGAGGGGGGTGTTGGGCCCATTAGAAAACTTGTCTTGCATCTATTAACCCAGATTCAATTACAAACGAACTATATTTATGTGTTAAAAAAACTTATATTTGTTTAATCCAATCCATTATCATTTGGGGTAGGGAAAAGGCTTGATTTGCTTACTTTCGTGTAAGGATGCCTCTATCATACACCAATTGAGGTCGAAATTAAAGCAATCCAGGCAAGAGGTTGATCGATTTAGGCGATTGTATGAACTCCTAAACTAATGATCTAGAGCTCAGTTATATGGGAGTTACTTAATCATTAACAGATGTCACCTATGGCAACAGTGAGAAAAGATAAGAGGGTAAAGGCTTATATAAGAGCATTTAGGAGCTAATATTTCATATCCCCTGCATGGGATGTTTTTTTTCTCATGTTATTTTTCCTTTTCCTAAAGATTGTATCCCTTTTGTGCAACTTTTGTAGGCATTTATGCCATTTATGTATACCTATGGAGTTTTTTGGGGATAATGGATTGGTTTTTAAAAGAATATACATCATTTAAATACGTTAGGACAACTCTTGGTTCAAAAGGGTCACCAAACTAGGATAAGCATTTATTATGTGATATAACTGCCTTATGTGTTTATGTGCGTTTGTTTGAATCATAGACAAATTTATCCACTATGCTCTCATGGATCAGTTTGCTTATGAGGAAAACAACTCTAAGTGGTTACTTCTTATCAAATATCTTGCATTATTTATCACATATGGAAACTAACACATCTGCCTTTGAGTTATTTTACCTTACAGTTAATAGAAAACTACTCTGTGCTGAAACAAACTGGTAGAACATCCTTACTTCACATGGTCAAAAGTTCATAAAATCCCATCCTGTGACCATCATGCAAAAATGACTGGAAGATACGGACAAAATGCTTTGACCATCAGGTACAATGTAATAACGAAACAAAGCGAGATGATTGCTGAACACACAAGAAAAATGGAAATGCTTCAGGAGAAGATGAACCATACTCGAGATTTTGGCTAATCTGGCCATCACTGTCAATGCTCCTAGTGCAGGAGGACATGGGACTCCACTTCAGATCCCTCCCCTATGTACTCCTATTCTCGGGGACCACTCAAATAACATATCATCCGCCTCCGCTCCTCAACTTATCCAAAACACCAATCGAGAAAATAACCCAGATGCTTATCATCCACAAAATCCATCTCTAACCCCACAAAATCCATATTTAAAACCACAAAATTCATCGCCGCATCCCAAAAATCCATTTTCAAACCCACAAAACCTACTCCTAAATCCACAAAATTTGCTCCCAAATCACACAATCCATCTCCAAATCCACAAAATTCATTTCCAAGTCCAAAAAATCCCTCTTAGTTTCCACCAAACTACTCTCAAATTCCAAAAAATGCTCTAAATTTCCAAAATGTCCTCTCCACTACCACCCAAACTCCTCTCATCCTCAAATTAAGCTACCCTTCCAAATCCTTCTCATGTTATCTTATACCCGGATATCTACAATTTCTTTCTAAATCCTGAGATAGTCCATTAAAGAGTGAAGGACTGAGTATGAAAAGAAGTTGTTGGCCATGAATGAAGATATTATGAGGATCAAGGAATTTCATGGGTAAAGCGATAATGATGCTTTGGGGTACGATGATTTGTGTGTGCACCCCGAAGTAGATCTACTAGAAGGGTAAAAGGTCCCTAAATTTGAAGTGTTCAACGGTACCAGAAATCCAATGGACCATCTAAGAAGGTATTGTGATCAGATGGTTGGGGTAGGAAGAAATGAGGCATTATTGATGAGCTTATTCAGTCAAAGCTTAAGTGACGAAGCCTTAGATTGGTTCGTATCTCAAGAACTGAAATGATGGACTAGTTGGAGGGCATTGGCTAAAGTCTTTCTCGATAGATTTGAATTTAACGTTGAAATAATCACTGACTGATACTTATTAGATCGGATCAAACAGAAGAATGATGAGTGTTTCCGAGACTATGCCTATCATTGGACAAAAAAAGTTGCTAGGGTACAACCTTCCATGTCTGAAGAGGAAATGGTATCAGTTTTCTCTCATGTCCAGGATAGAGAATTTTACACTAGGATGGTATTCACGGTCAGGGATACTTTTGCAAACTTGGTAAAAATCGGGGATCACTAAAGGAATGCATTTGCATAGGAAAGATTGTCAAAACCCCAACATCATCTGAGTCTTCCATGTTCCCAAAAAAGAAAAGAAAAGATGTGACTGTGGTCTCTACTGATTCTATTGCTAAATTGAAGAAAAAAATTTAACCCTAGGAATATTCTCTCCTCTCTACCATCACCAAATTTTCAGTATGTATTCTACGCCCAAACCTAGTACCAAGCTCCACTTTCAAATATCCAATCCCAATCTCCACTTCCAAGTATACAACCTAGTACCAAGCTCCACTTCTAAATATCAAATCCCAGTACCAATATCCACTTCCAAATATACAACCTTAGTACCAAGCTCCACTTCCAAATATCCAATCCCAATACCAAGCTACACAGCCAAATATTTTATCCCAATACCAAGTTTCACAGCTGAATTATCAGCCTCATGTTCAAGATGCTATTAAAAATAATCAAATAAATGTCCAAGATCCTTTAAATTATAATTAAATACCTTCTCCTTCTAATCAAAACCATTATAATCCCCCACGTCTAAACCTCAAAAAAAGAACTCCGCAAAACTTTACCCCACTAGTTGAAAGTCGCTCGTAATTCTTAGGAAGATTGAAGGACGCCGATCATTTACAACCTATCCAATCAAAACTTATCAATCCTAATTCTCAATTTTATCATGCTGAACAAAATTGTGTCGATCATTCGAGAGTGGCAGGGAATAGTACCAAGGATTGCGTTAACCTGAAACATAGAATTCAAGATTTGATCAAACATAAAGTCATCACCCTTTAGTCACCAGCACCAAATGTCAACACTAATCCATTGCCTAATCATGGGGAACCCACTGTTAACATGATCAAAATAGAGGGCGAATGGGTGTCTTGCAAGACCATTACTAAGGTGGATGCAAAAAATTCTAAAAAGACAGAAGGAGTGGAGAAGACAGAGAAAGTCATGGCTACATTAAGTCTCTTGAGTAAGGATTTAGAAGAAATTATTAAGCCCATTATTATCCCAGAAAAAGAATCTAAATATAGGTTAGGATACCAGCCAAGAAAGAAAGATGTGATTGAAGATAAGTCAAAGACAAGTCTGTCTAAACCATTGCCACTCCTGTACTAGTCTTTTCCTGTGCGTGAGATGTCAAAAGATGATTGTATTGGGGATGGGATAAGAAATAGGTTCAAGGGATGCAAATATACCAGGGAATTTATCAAAGTCTTATGGGGTGAGGAAGGTTGCACCGAGAGAGGCTTTGCAAAATTAGAAGTCCACTCCGCTCATAACTTGTTGCCCATCGTGGTAGATGAAAGGGAAATTACGAGTAGTTTTAAAAATTGGTAATGATCCGGAGGAGTCCCCATGATACAACATTTTATGTCTCAAATTTTCTTTTTGTGTTTTACAGCTTTCAAAAAAGACATAGGCCCGTATTTCTATGGGTCATGAGCCATAGTTTGTGTTATTTCCTAAATTTCAATGAAAAAGCATCCCTTTATTTAAGAATTTATTTTGAAATATTATTGTCTTTTATTATCTTGTTATCATCTAACATGGTTTGTTTCTGTAGCAATAATT
Source organism: Capsicum annuum (assembly GCF_002878395.1). Classification (NCBI taxonomy): domain Eukaryota; kingdom Viridiplantae; phylum Streptophyta; class Magnoliopsida; order Solanales; family Solanaceae; genus Capsicum; species Capsicum annuum. Next base: position 62,784,963 of record NC_061116.1, on the reverse strand, counting down.
TAAAACCTGCCAATGTCATGTCAAGGGTTAGACAAACAAACCGAGGGGAATGATGATGAATGGAAAGAAGGTGATAAGAAGAAGTTAGTAGAAGATATAGAAGAATTTGAAAATTAAGAAAAGCCCCACCTGTAGGAGGCCTAATCCTACTTGAGATGCATGGTAAAAAGTGGATCAACCCAATTAATTTTGGTGCAGTAAAGAGATACTGTGTTTGAGAGATGTTTTAGTTTTTGTTTTCTCGGTTTATTTATAATCGCCTTTATGATAGTATTTATTTTATGAAATTTAATTTCCTAGAATCCCTTTCCCTTTATCTACGAACTACGTTTGACCTAAATTTCCAAGAAAAGGACACGTAGGTGGCCTATGTCGGCTTCGATCAACCCCTTAGGAGAATTTATCCTTTTCTTTTATGTATGAACTATGTGATGACCTGAATGTCCAAGAAAGGGATAGGTAGGTATCCTATGTAGTCTTTGATCAACCCATTAGATTTTTCTATATACCCTTAGTGTAGTCCTAAACTACGTTTGGTCTGATTTCTTCTTTAACAGGATACGTAGGCGCCCCAATGGCTTGTTCATATAACCCCAGGAAATGGGAACTGGGGCAGAACTTTCGAAAAGGAATCTCAAAAATTCACAAGAGGAAGATCATCATCCAACAAAGAGAACGAAGATCGACAAAGACTTTGGATACTCTCGAGATAAGATCATCTCAAACAACTTTAAATTGGGGAAGAAATTTTGAGGAAGGACTCAAAATTTTCACTAAATATTAGAATATATTTCAAATTCCCTAGCACTAGAGGTCAAAGTCAAGCTTTAGAAATAACCAGTTGCGACAAAGTCTAGGTAGACTAAATCTCTGGCTATGACAGAACTTTTGATAAAAACCCTCAATGACGATGATGAATCCCTCGAATTCTTCCATCAAATGTCGGGTACAGTCAGAATCAAGAAAAAGATATTCATTGAGATAGTATATAACATGACTGGCAGAGATTTCCTAGATATTTTATGGAAGTTTTGAATCTAGTTTTTAAGAAAATAAGACTACTTTTGAAAATTTATGCAAATCTTTCTATTTAGTAATTGCCTATGCATCTATTGGAACGGGGAGTCAAGGTGGAAGTCCCAACATGATGGAGTACCCAAAAGATGGAGAGGAGCAAATCAAGGATTGAAGAAGGTCAATACGGAGTAGTTTCACTCAAGACTAATCATTTTAAAAGTGATGCATGGATTAATACACAAAAATAGGAATCTTTTTCAAAATACCCAAGCGAGTTGCGAGCCACACCAAAGCGTATAATGATCAAGAATAGTATTTTGGGTAGTCCCAAAGAAGGGTTCAATTTTCATTTATCAAGGACTTTTTGAATTGTCTATCTCATTTATTGAGACCATGAAGGACAAACAAAGGTGCCTTATCTTGTTTATGAATAATGTATTTAGAATTCTTTATATAAAAGCAGTCGCTAGCATAAGTGACTTTGTGTCTATTAAACATTTACTTTGAGATCAGGTGCATTCAAAGGACTTGAAACAGTAAATACAGCAATCAAAAGGATCACTCAATAGGATGAAGGGTGGAAATTCTTCCTCATAATTCATTGAAGCAAAAAGAGTAGTATTTGAGTGACCCTAAAAATGGATTTTACCCACTCATTTATATCTGGTGGGTCTTCTATTTAAATACTTTTCAAAAAGATGATGAATAGCGGATTAAACGATTCAAATTATGATGTCGAGTATTTGTCATTTAAACTTTTGCAAATTTGACTATGGTTGCCAGTAAGAGCGGCATTGTGTCTACTAACTATCTACATTGAGTACAGGTACATGTAGAAAGCAAAATCCCAAGCAAATGGACTCACGTGAAATTGTTTTCATTGCCTGGGGACCATGGCACAAAAGACCATCAGCATTTAATATTTGTTGACATACGAGACACAAATGCTGGCGTCGACGATATCATCAGCATTCAATAATTTTTGACACGTGAGCACAAATGCTGGTGTTGAGGGTATCATCAACATTTAATATCTATTGACAAGTGAGACACAAATGCTGGCATTGAGGATATCATTAGCATTTAATATCTATTGACATACGAGACATAAATGCTGGCATTGAGGATATCATCAACATCTAATATCTGTTTACATATGGACACAAATGCTGGCATCGAGGATATCATTAATATTTAATATTTATTGACATGTGAGACACAAATGCTGGTGTCAAGGATATTATCAGCATTCAATATTTGTTGACATGTGAGACACAAACGCTGGTGTCGAGGGTATCATCAACATTTAATATTTGTTGACACGCAAAACACAAATGATGGCATCGAGGATATCATTAATATTTAATATTTGTTGAAATGCGATACAAAAATGCTGGCATCAAGGATATCTCATCACTTTATGAATTGGCATCTGAATGCATCAAGAGCACGTGATTTGAAGGGACGCCTTTAAGTCACTATCTGAAGACGGGTGATATATGTGATTTCCTAGAAATTGACAATTTTAGAGGGTCATCTATAATTCATATTATTTGAAATAGGATAGAATACAAGATAAACTATGATTTGATATCCCATAGGTCATTCATAAGCCACAACGACATCCTAGCCGGATAGTGTTCAAGGTTATCCAAAAATTGATAGTCCGAAGGTTATCCATAAACCGCAACTAAATCCTTACCGGAGAATAGGCAGTGTTCTCTATAAGATGTGTCATATCCAAGATAGATTATGTGAATGATTACCCAAAGACTATTATTTGATAGATATTTATAAGTCATATTGTAACCAAGATTGGATGATGTGTAGGAATACCTGAGAACTAGCTATTGGAGGGATATATGTAAGTCATCTCTTATCCAAGGTTGGATAGGGAGAAGGATTACCTAAGGGCTAGAAATTCAAAGGATATTTTAAGTCGACTCGCATCCAACATCAAATAATGTGCAAGATTATCCAAAGATTATCAATTCAAGGAAAATCTATAAGTTGTATCGCTACAAAAGATGAACAGGACTTACCCGAGGTCACATACAAAGAATTATTGTCAATAACCAGAAGGTTATCATAGGTAACCAAAATGGTTCATATCAACATAAGATTACACGGTTGCAGTGACCCTTATGCATAAAGTGTCATCGATGTCCAAAAAGGCCATGCCATTTTGAAGTCATATTCAATTGAAAAATGACATAATTATGCAACAACCAAGAGGATTGTTATGTCTATCATTGCAAGTTATTTCCTTCCAAATAGTTACATGAAAGGATGAATTCATTTTTCAGGCGTCAACTCACGCGGAGATATGGTAAAGACTATATACCTCTTTCATGAATAATATTTAGCACTAACAAATTTTTTTTTAGAAATTGTCAAGAACATTTGAGAGGATAAAAATCTCAAATCAGAACCACAGGTGCGAATGACTCCAGCTAGGACACAACACAACGTGAAACTCTTTCTTAGCGGCAAAATGGGACATAGTCTAGAGAGGGACGTCAAACTCTTTGGACAAGAGCTAAAGGATGATTTCCACCATTAATCAAACCACACCCCTGTTAGAAGACATGTGGGTACTTTAAGATATTTTTAGTCTGACTTCACTCTCGAGATATTTCTAAACTCATATGGAGTGTAACCTTTTTATTCCTTCAAATTTGAGTGACATTACACCTAGAGTTTTGGAAATTATGTCCAGGTAAGTTCTTGACTATGGATGTGAAGGATACCACATTCATGGTTAAGTGGTTACAAGCCTCTTTTTCATAACTCAAACAACTTATCACTCATTTCGAGTCGAAGATCGTCTAAAATAAAAGACTATCTTTTCTATAAATTGAGTTGAACTATAAGCAGTCTAATTCCCTGAGTCTCAAGGATATGTAGGCCGAGCTCATTGTTGAAAACTCGACTGTATTCCAACCTCCCCAGTTTCAGTTTTATCAAAAACTCCAAAATTGAGATAGCTTGTAAATTTTTTGAAAATTATGCTTTATGAACTGCAAATGGCCTGAATTCTGATGTAACCTGAGATATGTAGGAAATCTAATACCGGGTTCCAGTCATAACTCCAAAACTCATGCGAAAACTAACCTCTTTCATAAATAAATTTGTGGTTGATAAAAATTAGGAACGTCAAACTCCCTTTGCCCAGGGTTACTTGCATCCACCCTACCCAAAGGGAGGGGGCATTTGTTGACACCTAATTTTTGCCCTCCACGACTAAGTTTAGTCCTGAGTTTCTTCAATTTTAAATAAATTACAATATTTATTTTATTCAGATACAAAAAACCTTTTCAAAGTATTATTTGGGTAATTTCGTCATTTTAAGTGGCGATTATATAGTATCATATTCAATTATGCAAAAATATATATATAATTTCGTCACTTAAATATTTATTCTATGGAATATCGGATTTTAATTAAGGATTATTTTGAAAATAAATATAATGATCAAAATCTTGATTCAAATATAATTTATTCTCAAAAATAATTTATTTGGATAAATATGTGTTTGATTTTATTAAACCAAAAAGCTCGGGATTGAATGAGATATTAATTCGTATTGAATTTTAATTGAATTTAGTCAAATTTATTTAAGTCAGTCATAAATGAAATTAAATTTGCCACAATTTCAACGCATTGGACCAATTGATTTTCAATTTTGTCGAAAATTAAATAAAATTGACTAACTCTTAAACTAATTAGGGTTATTTTTTAAATAACCCCAAATCTTAAAACCAATTTCAGCCCAATTTAATACACCAGTCAGCCCAGTTTACTTTAAAACCAATACCAGCCCAAAGCTCTTTTCTCCATTCAGGCCCAACAAACCATCCACCAGCCCACCATAAAGCATCCATGACCGACCCATCCCATTTGTTCTTTTTAGCAGCCCTCATTGCTACAACAGATATCATCCCTAACCAAATGCTTGACCCGACCCATTTTTTATTATTTTCAAGAAGCAACATCATGACACATAAAAACAACACATATAAAAGCAAACCAACAACTTAGCATTTTCACCAGTCAACAAAAAGCAACAATCTAATGCACAATGACCCCAGCTTTGACCCGATGAAAATCGACCCATCCACCCATTCCAGCAAATTGATCCGTCAACCCGAGCAACACCTAAAAAACTGAAAATTCCATTTTTGAAATTCAAAATTCAAATTGGTACTAACATAGTACCATTTCTAGTTTACCCCCTTATTTTCTTCCTAAAATGCCCTTTAAATTTCTTGTCCCACATTGGTGGAAAGGGAATTGGGTTTCCAAAATTCATCCATAAATAGCTCATTTGGGAAAAATATAAAGAGATAGGAGAGGTGAAAAAATTCTTCGGAGCAAAAATAGTTATTTTTATTTAGTAAAATTTTTATTTCATAGAGTTGGTCGGCTAGTCAATATTTTTAAGTTGATGGTGATGTTTTCCGATGGTGGTTGATTCCAACGAAGCTCGTACTCTTGTTTTGCTACCTTGGAAAAGGTGAACACGTTTCTCCTTTTAATTTTTATTATCAATTTCTTATTCATCTCTTTCTCTGTAGTAATATTTATTTAGTTGTAATCGTGTATGAGGCTGGGATTATTTGCTGTAGAGGATTTGATGGCCATAGGATTTGCTTGTGATGATTGTCTTTATGTTGTTATTCCGGTTGAAATTACATCGCATTTCTATTCGTGTTGATTCTTATTCATTATCTTAGCTTTATGTTGTTATGTTTTAGGCTATTGTATCATGTAATTCAAATGGTATTTTGTTATGTTTGTACGTTGTAATTTCACTTAGTTTTGTCAATCTAGTGCAAAAGCTTTATTTTTTAGTTCTAGTATATTGTTTGTGGCCTAATCGTTGCTCGTTGTGGTTTTGATTTTGTTGTGTTAATTCGGATTCATTTTTAGTTCTTGGACAATTTCTAAATGTTCCTTGACCTTTAATGTCAATGAAAAATATGAATTCTGTTTATAAACATAAATTTCAACCCGAAGATCCTTTTGTTTGTGGATTAATCATTGTGGTTTCGATTTTGTTCGGGTTCATTTTTAGTTTCTTTGAAAAATTACTTTAGTTTAAGTTTTCCCCTTTGATGCATAGTCGAAATGCCTTTGAATGTTCCTTGACCGTTAATGTCAATGGAAAATATGGATTTGGTTTACAAGCTAAAATTTCTACCCGAAGATCCCTTTGTTTGTGGATTAATCGTTATGGTTTTGATTTTGTTCGAGTTCATTTTTAGTTTTCTTTGAAAAATTTCGTTAGTTCAAGTTTTCCCCTTAGATTTATAGTTAAACCATTTCTAAATATTCCTTGTCCTTTAATATCTATGGAAAATATGGAGTTGGTTTACTAGCCAAAATTTCTACCTGAAGGTCCCTTTGTTTGTGTATTAATCATTGTGGTTTTAATTTTATTCGGGTTCATTTTTAGCTTTTTTGAAAAATTACTTTAGTTCAAGTCTTCCTCTTTGATGCATAGTCGGATCGCTTCTAAATGTTCCTTGACCTTTAATGTCAATGGAAAATATGGAGTCGGTTTACAAGCCAAAATTTCAACCTGAAGATCCCTTTGTTTGTGGATTAATTATTGTGGTTTCAATTTTGTTTGGGTTCACAATTTTTAGCTCTTTGGAAAATTGATTTAGTCCAAGTTTTCCTCTTTGATGCATAATTAGACCGCTCCTAAGTGTTCCTTGACTCGTAATGTCAATAGAAAAGATGGAATTAGTTTATAAGCCAAAAGTTTTGAACTGAGGATCCCCTTATTACCTTATGCAAAGTTTACGTTGAACTTGCAAATGAGAGGATGGAGGTGAAACAATCTTGGTCAATTAATTTGTCTCTTCTAAAGCACTATCTAAACTTGCTTTAGAATTTGAGTTTTTTAGTCGAAGGTTTAATTTGTGCATTTATGTTGAGCTAAGTCATAAAAATTGTATGTTTCTTATGAAGTTCGCTCAAGATTCACTCTTATATTGTTAAATCAGAATATGTGCTAAAGCATTCGTTTCAGTCTTGGTATATTGCTTTCTCTTTGTCTTTATTTTGAAGTTGTCTTTATGCCCTAAATGTCCCTCTTTTAATTTCTTTTTGAGATTTTGATCTCTTTAATACGTTGAAAGAGTTTGAAGCAACCATGCTTGATCCTTAGAAATTATAGTCCTTATTTCTTATTTCCTTGAGATTTTAGTCTTTTTCTTTTTGGATGATTAGGAACATTAATTTTCTAGGCTCTTATTTAACCCAAGTGGTTCATTTTGATGAATGTGTGTGCTTAGTCTATAAAATTAGTTGTTAAATGAATACTCGCTGGATGGATTCTAATCTTTCTCTTTTTTCTTCTTTGTTTCACATGTAAAATGTTGAGTCCAAATGGACTCCTCTCATGTGCATTTCGACGGTGGGACAACGTGGCCCATTTCTCTTTCGAGTCATCCCCTAGAGCCTATCAAACAAGAATGATTGTTGGAGAAAGAAAAGTCACTGATGAGGGGAGATGGGGTTAAATTTTATTTTTTTTAGTAGCTAAGAGACATGAAAAGACTCATTTTTTTATTGCTTTATTTATCATTATGCATCTAGTTATTTATTCATTTGGGCCTCAAAGCCAATGTTGTAAATTAATACAGGTGAAGTCGAATATGGGCCAAAGGTCCAAAAATATAGTTTAGGACAGGTTATGGGCCAAAGCCCAATATCTAGATTAGGACAGGTGAAGATGTTCCAAAAGCCCAATTAGATTAGGATAAGGCTGATAGATTTGGGCTTAAGAGCCAAAATCACTTGTTTCATCCCCCTTTCCCTCTTTTCTATGGTTATTTGCTATCTGACTTTAGTTTGCCTAGAACTAGTTAGATTTCCTACAAAGTCGTTAAAAACTGATTTTTCATAAAATTGAAAAAATATATTCCTTAATCAATTTCTTTCCAACAATCAATTTTTAAGTTAGTCAAAAGAATTATTTTCAAATAGTTCGGATAACTGCAAGTTAGCGGACATTTTAGGTACCTTAAAAACCCTCCTAAGATGTTAATGAGAACCTCTTATTTAGAATTTCGAAACTTAAATGATTTTTTCTTTTTTGAATCATTTTAAGTAATTTATAAAGGTTTTCTTAGTTTTTCTAAATAAATTAAGTGGCGATTCTAAAAGTAGTCATTTTTTGGTAAAATAGAGATTATTCTAGAGTTTGATGCATCCTACACAACATTATTAGATTTGTCCAGTCTAGCTAAGAGGAGAGCGTAGGACCATCCCTCTTTGACTTATACACTGGGCAGAGGGGTTAAGGTTGATTTGTCTAACGATACTATTTGTTGATTCTTATTTAGGCTAGAGTTTGTGGGATCAACTACTATAGTGGAGTTTGATTATGAATTGCAACTTTTGAGAAGTAGGCAGACTATGAGAGATGCTAAGCAGAGGGATCAGAGAAGAGACTTAGCTAGATGGGTAGCTCTGTAGATCACTGAGCTTGGTATTGATGCCCTTTGGGTCGAAGTGAAGGCAGAGATAAATAAGGTTTTGCTACTCTTTGTAGCCAAGTTTTGGTGAACTATTATGAGGCACCGGTTGAGTTCGACATTTGTAGATGATGTGCTCACATGGGATCAAGTTGTATTGCTTTCCAGCCTCAAAGCTGGCTATGATATTAATTTTTCAAGGTGGATCCAAGCTGGGATTAGCAAGAGGGCATTTCGTGAGTTAAATACTATTCTGTTCCCCTGCTTGGTACAGAGATTGTATGATATGGCAGGAGTGTTGTTTATTCTAGAGGTTGATCATGGGGTTAAGGCTAACCACATGGCTAATATTAGGTTGATTAAAGATAATGCCAAACCCATTGTACTCTATAGAGCACAACCTTTGACATCTTCAGGTGTGACCCACTTTGAGAGGCCTTTTGTATCCGTTGAGCTTGTTAATAGGCTGATACATAGTGGAGATATTAATACAGGTAGCCAGTGGTTAGAGCCTTCTTTTACGGCAGGCAGTGAGGCGGTTGCAGTTACTTCAACCCAGATGCCTCCTCGGCCACCAGTTTCAGGTATGGTAGCTAAGCCACAGGATTTCTTACAATAGTTAGTGGATCAGCAATAGGAGTTGAATGATCACCATACACATACTGACACCCAGTTGGCCATGTTATTTCGTCAAATTTATCTATGGATGTGGACTACCTTGGAGGCATATGAGAAAAAAGTAGAGGCTAGGATGATGGCCTCTATAGAGTGGTTTACTTAAGAACGACATGGTGTATTAATAGTTATGAGGCTCGTATCAGAGACCGAATCTAGAGGCTCAGGTGCCTTACTTATCTAGCCTATATGAGGAGGTGGATAATTTGAGAGGTGTATACTTTAGAGAGAGCCATATTTTTATTATCCTTCCAGTGATACCTTCCTTTATGCAGCCATTGCCCAGATTACCACCACTAATATTTGATCTATTAGCTAGGGAGGATGAGTCCTAGACTGTTAGGGCTAAAAGATGATGTAAGTTGGAGGAGTAGGGTGACTCAGATGAGTTTAGGCGAGCCTTGCATAAGGCCACTATAGATTTTATGATTCAGCTAGGTATTGATGAGCAGAAGCATTTCTGTATTGCATTAGGTGCCTTTTATAGTCGAGCAGCACCACCACTACCTCGTATTAATAAGCCACATGATGCCCCAGATGGGGGCGATCCCACTTCTGACGCCTAGAGCATCCTAGGTGTGTACCTATACCTTTATGTTCTTTATTTTCTACTATGCACTGGGGACAGTGCATTAGCCTTATATTGGGGATGGCGGTATACCAACCACCCGAGGTTTTTCTTATCGTGTCTCTTTTCCCCAGGATGAGTTATCGTAACAGAGCTGACATGTCTAGGTTATTTGGTTGTGTTCATGATATGTATTATGTGTTGTTTTTTTTAATTATAATAAAAATAAGGAACCTAAGTGCACTCAAAATCTTTATGTTTTTATGTATTTGAAAAATATGATACCCCTCCTAAAAATTTTATGAACTCTGTGTTGTGAATATATGTGTGACCATTGATTGATTCTAGCTATGGCATTAGTATTAGGGAAAAAATAATCAAAGATTAGAATTACATGGATAGGTAGTAGTTGATAATGTAACCCTGTACCATATGTGTGTGAGGTATTTACCTAGTTCACTTTGTGCATTTACTCTAGAACTTGTCCTGTTAGTCTTGCATAGGTTGTAGGTTAGTTGGCTAGGACATGATCATAGGTCATATTTGAATAAGTCTACTCTTAGTATAAAAGACCGACCAAATAAGAAGTATCCCTTGATACCTAATTTGGGCCTAAATTGACCTATTTTATTATTTTTAACCTTTTCACCTTCTCGTTTAATTAAAATAAACCTGTTTTGGCCCTGGTCCCTCCTTGAACACTCTGTACCTTAACTCAAACAAATCACCTAAGTTGAGGGTGGGTATCATAGGGATTCATATTTGAAGATGGGTAGGAAAAAAGGTGTTGAATAAAAGAAAAGAAAGTAGGGTTGGGTATAGTAGAAAAGTGTGAAAAAAGAAGCAAAAAAGAAAAAAGTGAATACATGCAAAGAATGAAGGAAACCGCACCCAATCCAAATAAGCAATAAAGGAGAACAAGGGAGAAATAAAAGAATTGTGGTTAACTAGTAGAGCCAATAATGTAAGTGTAGTGTCAAGGAGGGTGAGTCACTATATCTCATATCTACCATACTTGCCCCCTAGGCTACATTATAGGCCTAGAAAAGTCCTATAGTAATCCCAGACAAACTGTCCAAAAAACTATGGTTTAAAAAATAAAGGCAAGCCTATAGTAATTGATGCACATTGTTTGAACTTCTTTAAGAGTGTAAGAGTTTGATGTAGTCCCTGTATTGACATGCACTATGATACTATGAGAGATGGGATTTCCTTATTGTGAGGGTACATGGGTTGTGTTGTTAACTACTTATTTTTTTAGGTAGCATAAATTGTATATATTCTTGGTTGTTTGTTGCTAATATAATGTCATCATGTGATTCCTTAGGTTGACTGTCATAAGTGCCTTAGGTTTCTTTTACTTAAGCATCGTGTTTGTTGAGTTTTGTGTCAGTTACCAGAGGACATGCAAATATTCTAAATTGAGGGTGTTGATATACCATGGTTTCGTGATACTTTCGATGCTTAAAATAAGGAAATTGTGTAAGTACTTAGGTATTCTTGTTAGATGTAATGTGTTTTTGTGTTGATTTTGCAGGAAAATAGAATTTAGAGCGAAAAAATAAGAAAAGGGGATGAAGAGTACCTGAGAAGGCTACCTATGCACCAACCTACAGCTCATAGATAGTACCTATGAGGACACAGGTAGCCAAGTAGGTTGAGATCCTAATGGTTCTGAAGTTGTTGATTCAAGTCTGATTCACATGCCCCTACCTACGAGCGTATGTAAAACCTATGGTCCGTAGTTTGCCTTGTAGGTAGGATTTCTACAGATTAAAGATTTCTCTGAGTTCCACAAGCCTACATACACCCTGTAGGTACAACTTATGACTCATAGGTTGCCTCGTGGGTTGGTGCCGACTCTGGTTTCCTGCACTATTTAGGATAGGTTTTTAGATATATGTATAAATACCCATTGGATGTTTTATTATAAGTTGACACATTTTATACACTTTGACATTGTTTTAAGTTCTGAGATAGATTATTCATCTTGGAATCATTGTTCTTGGTTTTTAGGTTTTACAATTAATTTGAAATTTTGGGTTTTTAATCTTATTCTTTGTAAGTTCAATCTTATGCTTTCATCTATCGAATCTATGTGTGTTCTTACAATCATGATTAGTTGAACACCATAACTAGGGTTGTAGGAACAGTGATGGATTACCAAAGCAGGTAAAGTGAAAAGTCATTCTAGATTAGTGTTCTTACATGTATTGGGGTTTCTTTAGCTTTGATTACTTTCTTAATGGTTTCAAATGTTAGAAACTCATCTATATTTGATACTTGCTCGAGAAAGAGGTAGAGATTTGGAAAATGATATCTCAATAATAATTTGAAGTTATAAACCTTATAGTTAATCTAAGATCCAAAACAAGGGTTCGTAATGCGACACTCTAAGACCAAGAGAAAATGAGTGAAATTAACCCATACTAAGGTCAAGAGACGGTTTAGTTATACCTAAATTATTAGATTTTACATGCAAGGAACTGAGATGTCTGACGAGCATGAACAGTCTATGGAGTTAATAAGTTAGAGAGAGAACAACCCTATTGATCATCTCATATTGATAACAACCCTAACTACCAAGCATTTTTACTGTTACTATTAGTTTCACACCCCCTTTACTTTTTGCAATTTCTAATTACATCAGCAAGCTCGTGATAAATTTTAGACCTATTCCCCTTGGGATCAACCCCAACCATGTTGGATTCTATATTTGACAAGTGACCGCTTTATACTTTCTTGGAGGTGTAATTTGGGCGACATCACATGTTCTGCCCATCGTATTTTCTTGCTTAATGTTTTGAAATAACTCTTGGACTAGTAGAACATTCTCAATAATCATCCTACTTTTAGTAAATACACTTTGGTTATTCAATATGATCTTGTCTAGCAAGGCTGAGTCTTCTTGAAGAATCTTAGTGATTATTTGGAAGAAAAGTTGGTTAGGCTAATAGGTGTAAGATCTGAGAAGGTAGAAGATGATTCTGATTTGGGAATAAGAACAAGGTTGGTATGTGAGAAAAACTTGGTAAGATTTTTTCTTCTAAAGAAGTCTTGAACAAAATTATGCATGTCATATTTGATCACCTCCTAGCACACTTATGATAAATAACAACATTGTAACCATCTAGACAAGCAAAACTATCAAAAATTATGCCAAAAACAACACTTTTAATTTATTTAACATCAGGCATTTTGGTTAGTAACAAATTTTCCTCCTCAGTATTGACCTCTTCTATACTCTCAAGGATGCTATTATCCGTCAAATAATGTTGGAGGTTGAAAATCCTTTTGTAGTGGTGTATGCCATCCTTGATAATGTCTTCATCGCCTTAAACCTATTATCCCTATGATCATTAATTTTGTGTAATTGTAGTCTCTTTATCTTTTCTATGATCAAACTATGACAATATTTGGCGTTAAAATCATCCTCTTCAAACCATTTAATCTTAGCCCTTTATTTGAGAAGGCTTTCCTGGATACCCAATTATTTAATATATTCATCTTAACCTTTGTTTATACCTTCCTGCATTGTTCACTATTATGGAAAATGTATATGTCTTCAAGGGCTTGGATTTTCTCTTCCCACCAAATAAGATGATCAAAAAAAATTCTAATTACTTCCTTCGACTAATGAGTTTCAATTTTTTTGTAAAATTTACATCGAATTTCCTTGAGCATGAGTGTTTCAAGATTCCTCCACTATCTGCATAAAAGAAGGTTGGTTATTCGAAAAGTCTAGAAATTTAAAGTATTTAATACCTCCCTGTTCATCCTTTTGACAGTTGATGAGCATTGGTCTATGGTTAGAGTCGGTCCATACTAGATATTTGACCACATTAATGTTGAAGAACTGAGTCCATTTATCATTAACAAACACTATGTCGAGCCTTTTTCAAATTCATTTTCTAGGTCTTCTGTTGTTACACCAAGTGAATTTATGTGCCATAAAATCAAGGTCAGCGACTCCGTAATTATTCATGCAGTTGCTAAATTCTAGACTCAAATTCATCCAATGGGGACTGCCCCCGATATTTTCCTAGGGCCTCAAGATGACATTAAAGTCACCCCTATATACCATATCACATTAGACAAATAATATACCTCTTCCAGACTACTCCAGAGATCTCTTCTTTCCATTGATGAGCATTTAGCATAAACTGCAGTGACATATAAACTATCAATAGTTAAGATTGATTGAAGCTTAATAGTTATTTTTTTATCATTATTATGTAAGTAAATTACTTATTGCTTAGTGTAAGACCCTACAAAATTCTTAGCTCAATTCAGTCCTCTAAGCTTGTTAAGGGGTCCCGGACTTAGAATATTCTAGCTAAGTATTCAAACTTAGTGTCATTCTAGCCTTCGAAAGTTGGAGATCTTATTTCATGGACTTTACGTCCATTATATATGGATATTTAGGTTGATTCATGATCAGGAATGTTTGTAAGTGTTTCCGGACAAGTTTTGGATATTTTGGACTTCGTTTGAAGCTCCTTTGGAATCCTAAAACAGTGGATCAACATAATCTTGGTGCGCCACATCTACTATCACATTGATAAATGTTTTTCCCAGCTCCCAGTATTAATTTCCAGTAGTCAATATGGACTTGATGCGATGTGTTAGATATTACGTCGATGCTAGTGATGCAGTGCATCGGTTTGCGCTTTGATGGTATAGTTTTTTAGTCATTCAAAGACCGCATCCTTGGGATATTTAGGTCTTTTTCCCTCAACTTTCAGCCCCTAAAACACGAAATTTATCACCTTAGAGAGCAATTAAACTCATCTTTTCTCAAAATTGCTCAAGAACAAAACCCTAGAAGATTCAATTTCAAATCAACAACTCAAGATTTCCACCCTCAATTTTCAGAAATTCCTTAACTAAGGTATGTGAAGTGTTCATCCAAGGGTCCCTTACACCCTTGGAGTCCAAGAAACTATTTTTAGACTTCAAGTACATGAATTTCATAAATTCCATGTTGGTTTTGATAATATCCATGTTTAAAATGATTAATTGGGTTTCAAATCCATGTTTCATGATCAATTTCATGTGGGTTTAATTGATTTATATGTGTTACCATGTGAAATCATGCTAAAGCCTTAAAATGGTAAATTTAATATTGAAATTGTGTGCTCAGATGTTGATTAGTACTATGTGCATAATTTATGCCTTTTAAGTGATTGATGAATTAAGCATATGAGTTGATTAGTGAAGTTATATCATGTTAGAATGTGTTTAAGTTCATGACATGCAAGTGTTTGTTAAAGTGCCCTAATGAATGAAGAATGATCAAATGCTAAGTTTACATGTTTCAAGTTTATGCCATGTCTCTTATTTTATGCTATCAAGTCCAGGGGGTACTTGTACCCGATAATTTAGCTAATTATTTAGATCCATGGTCAGTCATAGTACAGTAATAGTTACGTCACTATCAATAGTACTCTCAGTCAGTTACAGAACTCAGGAAAAACTTAGTAGACTCAATTTTCTTCCAGTCTAGTTCAATACTCAGTCCAGACCTAAGTAAACTCAGTCAGTTAACAGAATTCAGTAGTTTCTGACAGTCTACGAAACTCAGTGTACCCAATCCAGTTCAGTTAAATAGAGATATCAGTAACAACTTAATCTAGCCTATTACTGATTAGAAATTAGTTCAGTGTCTATTCAGTTGGGAGTAGGATTCAGCACTGACTTAACCCAGGGATGGGGGCATTCCTGCTAGCAGAGGGTTTGATCGTTAGTAGCAATCCCTACATTATAGAACTACGTAGCCAGCGTAGGTTAAGATATCTTCCTGCAAGATATATTGAGAGTTGATACATCTTATTCGAGTTATCCTACCAGCGAGGGTTGACGGAATAGCTTTCTGTCAGAGAGGGTTAACTCATAGCTTGTCCTTACCCGTGGCACGGTATTGACACCCTTCTAACTTAGGTTACAGGTTGGATCCTAATTAGTTTAGAGAGGGTCATATTAGTTAGATGATTACCTCCCACAGTTTTAGTTCCAGTCCCAATCTCAAAATAGAACTCAGTTCAATTTTACAAATTCAGGACTATCATACATAGTCACTCAGCTTAGTACGGAACTCAGTATGGTTCTACAGTATTCAAAACTATTAGATACAGTCATTTAGATAATCATTAATACAGTATTCATAAACTCAGATATCAGTTATCAGTATTCAGATCCAGTACTCAGTATTAGCATGAACTCAGTAACAGTCTATGTATTCATGCATGTACTCTTACTCAGTCATACTCATGTTATTCAGTTATTATTGTGCATCCATATGAATCCATACACTTTAGCCTACCTCACTGAGTATATCAGTACATTCAAAGTACTGACCCATACTTTTCTTTACGCTATGATGTTTTATATCATAGATTCAGACGCATGGGATCCAGAGCACCCTGAGCAGTTTAGATTCTCAGCTTTCAGAGTAGTGGTGAGTCCTTATAGTTTAAGGACATGCTTATTATTTATAGTACTTCAGTTTTATTTTAGTATATAGAGTTAGGTGGGGGCTTGTCCCATCAACTCCACAGTTTAGACAGTTAGAGGCATTTCATACTAGAGTATTTTCACACAGTTGTTCAGTTTTTCAGTACTTAAATTTAGATTTATTTACTAATGTGAACCTTATGGCATATGTTTCCGCCTACTTCCACAATTATTACAGTATTTATTACACAATTATTACAACAGGTACCAGTCATGGGTTAGCTTGTGGTCTTTTGGGATTATGAGCACCATGTAGCGTTCAGGGTACAGACTCAGGGCATTACAAACTTATTATCAGAGCCTAAGATTCAACATAGTCCTAGGGAGTCTTAAAGCCACATCTAGTAGAGTCTTATACATGGGTGTATTGTGAGCCACACTTATGGACAGGAGGCTATGAGATATTTTAGGAAAAGTTTTCCTTCTTTCAGTATTCATAACGTGCGAGTGAGCATGAGCCCCAGTTACACTCTCTTTCTAATCCTACCTTCTCTTCTGTTTACAGCATATGCCTCCAAGGAGGACTCAGGGAAAAGGAATGGGACACCAGTCAAACCCTCAGCCTATCCATCTAGATCCTTTGGGTGAGCATATCTCCCATACAGAGTTTAGAGCAGCCTTCACCACCCTAGCTCATTTTGTAGTAGCCAAGAATGAATGCCTAGTTGCCGTTTCAGCCAACCCAGTGGCCAATACTATTGCTGCCAGGATTTGGGACTTCACCCGAATAAACCCTCCATCATTTACCGGGTCTAAGCCAAATGAGGACCCTCAGGAATTTCTTGATCAGGTATAAAAGGTTACCGACATCATGGGGGTGACTGCTGTTGAGAGCGTTGAGTTGGCCACATATCTGTTATAGGATGTGGCTCACTCGTGGTTCAAATAATGGAAAGCAGAGAGGGTTGTAGATACAGGGCCCATAGAATAGGAGGAGTTTACAGTTGTTTTTCTGGATAGGTTCTTCCCACTAGAGTTGAGGGAATCAAAATTTTTGGAGTTTATAAACCTGTAGCAGGGAAATATGATAGTGCAGGAGTAGTCTCTTAAGTTTAATCAGTTTGCTAGATATGCCCCGGTTGTTGTGGCAGATAACAGATCTAAGATGAGTAAGTTTGTATAGCAATGTGGTCAAAGAGTGTAGGACCGTAATGCTGATAAAAGAGATGGACATAGCTTATAGTCCATGCTCAGTACTTAGAGGAGGGTAAGAATAAAAAGAAGGAGAGAGGGAGCAAGAGAGCGAGGACAGGTAGTTTTAACTTCATGCAGCCTAATTTAGAGGGAGGGAATCATTCTCAGTTTTACCTAAAATCCTCAGTTCCAACTCCGTCCTCATCCAGTGCTCCAGTGCCAAAATTTAGAGATGGCAATAGAGATAGCGCATAATACCCTAAGCCCCAAGGCAGTGTTAGCAGTGCTCGAACCAATCCCATTTGCCAAAAGTGCGACAGAAACCACCAAGGTATCTGCAGAGCTGGAAGTGATGTGTATTTCAAATATGGCAAACCAGGCCACAAATTCAGACAGTGTTCTCAGGTGGGTTCGCAAAGTCAGCATACTCGTCCCCCAACTCAGTCCGATCACCCAAATTAGTAGGGTGCCTCATCCAGTGCCACCAGTGGGCATCGCGCAAATAGACTCTATGCTCTTCATTCCTGATAGAATTAAGAAAGTTCTCCTGATGTTGTCACTGGTATGTTACAAGTTAATCATTTACATGTTTACGCTTTGCTAGATCCAAGATCTTCCTTGTCCTTTGTTACTCCTTATATAGCAGTTGATTTTGGAGCTAGTCCCAAAATTCTAGTAGAGCCTTTCTCAGTCTATACCCTAGTGGGTAACTCTATCTAGCCCAGTGGGTATACAAGACCTATTCAGTTATGATATCTCAGAAAGTTACATCAGCAAACTTAGTCGAATTAGAGATGACTGATTTTGATGTCATTCTCGGCATGGATTGGCTTTATTCTTGCTATGTCTCAGTGGACTGCAGAAATAGAATTGTCCAGTTTTAGTTTCCAAATGAACCTATCCTAGAGTGGAGGGGTAGTACTTCAGTACCTAGGGTCAGTTTATTTCTTACCTTCAGGCTAGAAAAATGATATCAAAGGGGTATGTATACCTTCTAGTTCGAGTACAGGACTCTTGTCCAGAAACCCCTACTCTTGAATCAGTATCAGTAGCATATAAATTCCCAGATATGTTTCCTAAAGATATTCCAAGAGTTCCTCCCAAAAGTAAAATTGATTTCGGAATTAATCTTCTTCCAGATACTCAACCCATATCTATTCTTCCATACAGAATGGCACCTGTAGAACTTAGAAAATTAAAGAAATAGTTAAAGTATCTCTTAGATAAGGGATTCATTAGATCCAGTGTGTCCCCGTGGGGTGGACTAGTTTTATTCGTGCGTAAGAAAGATAGTTCCATCAGAATGTGAATAGATTACCGTCAGTTAAACAAAGTTACAGTCAAGGACAAGTATCCACTTCCCAGAATTGATGACTTGTTTGACCAGCTTCAAGGTGTCAGCTATTTCTCTAAGATAGACCTCAGATCAGGCTATCATCAGCTCAGAGTCAGGAAATGTGACATCCTAAATATATCTTTCAGAACTCAGTACGGTCACTTCGAATTTTGAGTCATGTTCTTGGGTCTTACCAATGCCCCAGTAGCCTTCATGGACTCGATGAACCGCGTGTTCGAGCAGTACTTGGACATGTTCATTATAGTCTTCATAAATGACATTCTTGTTTACTCCCGTAGTGAACACGATTATGCAAACCATCTCAAAATAATATTGTAGACTCTCAGAAACCATCAATTATTCACCAAATTCGTTAAGTGTGAATTTTAGCTAAGGTCAGAAGCATTCCTTAGTCATATCATTTCCGGTAATGGCATTAGAGTTAATTCCCAAAAGACTGCGGCAATGAGAAACTAGCCCCAACCTATCTCTCTATCAGATATCAGGAGTTTCTTAGGTTTGGCTAGCTATTATCGATGGTTTTTTGAGGGATTTTATCTATTGCATCCCCTATGTCTAGATTGACTCAGAAGAGAGTCAAGTTTCAGTTTTTAAATTCTTGTGAGAAAAGTTTTCAGGAGTTGAAGACTCGACTTACCAAAACTCCAGTTTTGACCCTACCATATGGTTCTGATAGCTTATTTGCGTATTGTGATACTTCTAGAGTTGTATTGGGTTGTGTTTTAATGCAAATAGGTAAGGTCATAGCCTACGCCTCTAGACAAATTAAGCCCCATAAGAAGAACTATCCTACTCATGATCTTAAGTTAGCAGCAGTAGTGTTTTTCTTAAATATTTGGAGGCACTATTTGTATGGGGTGCACGTTGATGTGTTCACTGATCATAAGAGCCTACAGTATGTGTTCTCTCAGAAAGACCTAAACCTCCGTTAGAGAAGGTGGTTGGAGTTGATGAAAGACTACACCATTAGTGTTGTGTATCATCCGGGCAAGGCCAACATAGTGGCCGACGTCCTTAATAGTATGTATATGGGTAGTGTTGCTCATGTGCAGGACAGTAAGAATAAGTTAGCTTAGGAAGTCTATCAGTTATCCGGGCTAGGTGTCCTCTTAGTCGATTAAGCAGAAGGTAGTGTATGGGTGCAGAGTAGTTCAGAATCATCCCTAGTTTCCAAAGTGAAGGAAAAGAAGGATGGGTATCCCAGTCTAGTCAAGTTGAAAGAATCAGTCAGAGATTAGAAAGTTGAGGTTTTCTCCTAAGGGGGAGATGGTGTACTGCGTTGCCAGGGTCAGCTATATGTTCCAGGCGTAGATGACTTGAAGTAGCAAATTCTTACAGAAGTGCATGGTGTACGCTACTCAATTCATCTAGGGGCCACTAAGATGTATCATGATTTATGGGAGATCTATTGGTGGAGTGGGATGAAGAGAAATATTACAGAGTTTGTGGCTAAATGCTCGATGTGTCAACAGGTTAAGATTGAGCATCAGAAGCCTAGTGGGTCCATGCAGGAGTTCAGCATTCCCACCTGGAAATGGGAAAAAGTGAACATGGACTTTGTGATGGGATTGTCTCATACTCGTCATCATCATGATTCAGTTTGGGTCATTGTAGATAAGATGACCAAATCCACTCACTTTCTTCTAGTCCATACCTTATATTCAGCGGAGGATTATGCCAAACTCTATATCAGGGAGTTGGACAGATTGCATGGTGTTCCATTGTCTGTCATCTCTGACAGAGGTATCTAGTTTACTTCTCATTTCTAGAAGGCATTCTAAAAGGGTCTTAGTACTCGAGTTCATCTCAGTACATCCTTACCTCCTCAGACAGATGGTCAAGCATAAAGGACTATCTAGACCTTAGAAGATATGCTGCGAGTGTGCAAGGTAGATTTCAAAGGTAGTTGGGATGACCATTTGCCTTTGATTGAGTTTGCATATAATAACAGCTATCATTCTAGTATTTAGATGGCTCCATTTGAGGCGCTTTATGAGAGGAGGTGTAGATCTCCCATAGGTTGGTTTGAAGTGGGTGAGGCCGCAGTGGTAGGGCCTGACTTGGTATTTGATACCTTAGAGAAAGTCCAGTTGATCAGGGAAAGACTTAAGACAGCTCAGAGGCAGCAGAAATCGTACGTAGATATGCACAGAAAGGATCTCGAGTTCAATATTAGTGACTATATGCACTTGAAAATCTCTCCTATGAAAGGGGTGAAGATATTTAGAAAGAAGGGGAAACTCAGTCCCTGATATATCGGTCCTTACCGAATTCTCAGTCATTTTGGAAAGGTAGCTTACGAGCTTGAGTTGCCTTCAGATCTATCTTCAGTGCATCCATTGTTCCACGTCTCCTTGCTAAAGAAATACATAGCTGACCCAGCAGTCGTACTCCCTGTAGAGGGCATAGATATTCAGAACATCCTCTCTTATGAAGAGATTCCAGTCAAAATCCTTGACTACCAGATTCGTAGACTGAGGAATAAAGAAATCCCTCTAGTTAAAGTTTTTTGGCAGAATCAGTCCGTTAAGGGAGCTACTTGGGAAGTAGAAGCAGATATGCGGACCATGTATCCTTACCTCTTCTCCACATACTCAGACCCAGTCCAATTTAATAGCTTTCTTTAAGCTTATTCAGTTTCATGTTCAGATTTTAGTTACAAACTTGGTATCAGTTACCATTGCATGTTCAATTGAGTATTCATGCATCAAATATACATGTCCAGTATGAGAAACTCAGCTTATCAGTAATTCCAGTCATGCATTCATGAATCATGTTCAGCTATGTGCTCATGCATCCGATATGCATATTCAACACGATAATTCAGTGTATCAGTGATCTCAGTCATGAAACCATGTTTCAGTTGTGCATGCCCAGTGTCTAGTTAAGTATCTTAGTATTCTCAGTCTCCGCAGTCTCATTCAAGATTGAATGTTCCCAAGGGAGAGATAATATAAGACCCCGCAAAATCCTTAGCTTAATTCAGTCCTCTAAGCTTGTTAGGGGCTCCCAGACTTAGAATATTCTAGCTAAGTATTCAGATTAAGTGTCATTCTAGCCTTTGAAAGTTGGTGATCTTATTTCATGTCCTTTACATCCATTATAGGTGGATATTTAGGTTGATTCATGATCAGGAATATCTGTAGGTGTTTTCGGACAAGTTTCGGATTTTTTAGACATCGTTTGAAGCTCATTTAGAATCCTAAAATAGTGGATCAACGTGATCTTGGTGCACCGCGTCAACTATCGCATTGATAAATATTTTCCTCAGCTCCCAGCATCAATTTCCAGTGAGTCAACTTAGACTCGACGTGACACGATGGCTATCGCGTTGAAGCCAACGACGCAGTGCGTTAGTCTGCGCATAGATGGTACAGTTTTTTAGTTATTAAATGACCGCGTTCTTGGGGGTATTTAGGTCTTGTCCCCTCAACCTTTATCCCCCAAAACATGAAATTTATCACCTTAGAGAGCAATTAAACTCATCTTTTCTCAAGAACAAAACCCTAGAAGATTTAATTTCAAATCAAGAACTCAAGATTTCGTCAATTTTCAGAAATTCCTTAACTAAGGTATGTAAAGTGTTCATATAAGGATCCCTTATACCCTTGGAGTCGAAGAAACAATTTTTAGACTTCAATTATATGAATTTCATGTTGGGTTTGATAATATCCATGTTTAAAATGATTAATTGGGTTTCAAATCCAAGTTTGATAATCAATTTCATGTGGGGTTAATTGATTTATATGTGTTACCATGTGAAATCATGCTAAAGCCTTCAAATGGTAAATTTAATATTGAAATTGTGTGCTCACATGGTTATTAGTACTATGTGCATAATTTATGCCTTTCAAGTGATTAATGAATTAAGCATATGAGTTGAATAATGAAGTTATATCATGTTAGCATGTGTTTAAGTTCATGACATGCAAGTGTTTGTTAAAGTTCCCCAATGAATGAAGAATGATCAAATGCTTAGTTTACATATTTCAAGTTTATGTCATGTCTTTTATTTTGTCCTATCGAGCCCTGGGGAAACTTGTACCCGATAATTTAGATGATTATTTAGGGCTATGGTCAGTCATAGTACAATAACAGTCACGTCACTATCAGTAGTACTCTCAATCAGTTACAGAACTCAGGAAGAACCTAGTAGACTCAGTATTCTTCCAATTTAGTTCAGTACTCAGTCCAGACCTTAGTAAACTCAGTCAGGTAACATAATTCAGTAGTTTTCGGCAGTCTACGAAACTCAGTGTACCCAATTTGGTTTAGTTAAACAATAATATCAATAATAACTCAGTCTAGCCTAGTACAAATTAGAATTTAGTTCAGTGTCTATTCAGTTGGGAGTAGGATTCAACACTGAGTTAACCCAGGGAAGGGGGCATTCCTACTAGCAGAAGGTTTGACCATTAGTAGTAATCCCTGCGTTATAGAACTACGTATCCAGCGTAGGTCAAGATGTCTTCCTTCCAGATATATTGAGGGTTGATTTATCTCATTTGAGTTATCCTACCAACAAGGGTTAACGGAAGAGCTTTCTGTCCGATAGGGTTAACTCACAGCTTGTCCTTACCCGTGGCACAGAATTAACACCCTTCCAACTGGGGTTATAGGTTGGACCCCAATTAGTTTAGAGAGGGGTATGTCGGTTAGATGATTACCTTCCACAGTCTCAGTTCCAGTCCCAGTCTCAGAATAGAACTTAGTTCAGTTTTACAGATTCAAAACTATCAGACATAGTCACTCAACTCAGTACGGAACTCAGTATGGTTCCACAGTATTCAGAACTGTTAGATACAGTCATTTAGATAATCAGTAATACAATATTTATAAACTCAGATATCGGTTATCAGTATTTAGATCTAGTACTCAGTATTAGCATAAACTTAGTTACAGTCTATGTATTCATGCATGTACTCTTACTCAGTCATACTCATGTTATTTAGTTATTATTGTGCATACATATGAACCTATGTATTTCAGCCTACCTCACTGAGCATACCAGTACATTCAAAGTACTGACGCATGCTTTTCTTTATGCTATGATGTCTTATATTATAGGTTCAGATGCACGGGCTCCAGAGTACCCTTAGCAGTTCAAATTCTCAACTTTCAGAGTAGTGATGAGTCCTTATAGTTCTAGGACATGCTTATTATTTATAGTACTTCATTTTTATTTCAGTAGATAGATTTAGTTGGGGGCTTGTCCTATCAACTCCACTATTCAGACAGTTAGAGATTTTACAGACTAGAGTATTTTCAGACAGTTGTTCAGATTTCCAGTACTTATATTCAGATTTATTTACAGATGTGAACCTTATGGCATATGTTTCCTCCTGTTTCTGCAATCATTATATTATTTATTATATAGTTATTGCAACAGGAACCAGTCATGGGTTAGCTTGTGGTCCTTTAGGATTGTGAGCATCGTGTAGCATCTAGGGTACAGACTCGGGCCATTACACTTAGACTTTACATTAAATCTATATAGTAGGTTCTCTTTTGTATGCATTTTAAATTTGGAGAATTGGATGAATAAATCTAGTCATTGTAAGGAACTAGTTCATTTTTTGAGATTAATGAAAACACCTAAGGATTACTGGAATCTGATTCAAAAATTAGTGAAAGCTCGCATAATATATAACATGTCAGCAATAATTTGTTTAATAATTCATTATCTTAGGTTATGATCTCTTTTGGAGGGGTTAGGCTTAACCCAGACTATGTCGATAAGTTAAAACAAAATACATATCAAGGAATGTCATGCACCAAACCTCTAACAATCTTGATAAACAAAATAACTATTCAAAAAAGGAGAAATGATCAGTCTATACATCATCCTTTCCTACAGAGCATATGCATTAACTTACTGTCATGACCCAAACCCATCGTGAGTAAAATCCTCACTACTCACGCGGTGGGAGAACCATATGTCCCA
This sequence comes from Capsicum annuum, assembly GCF_002878395.1. NCBI lineage: Eukaryota > Viridiplantae > Streptophyta > Magnoliopsida > Solanales > Solanaceae > Capsicum > Capsicum annuum. The sequence continues at coordinate 62,760,265 of NC_061116.1, read as the reverse complement.
AAATACAATTCCAAAGTCAACACTTAAAGAGATGATAAAACTAATCCATAAATAGGGATATTCAATTCTAAATCAAAACATAAGTACAATAAAAAATGTGGACATTGTACTTAACCATAACCATCCCTAGGAACTGAAAGTCATTAGTACCAAACTACTAAATATTAACAAGAAAGGGATACAACCCCAAAAACTACATTGAGAAACACAAGTCCAGAAATAAAGACTATGCCATAAAAGAAAGATCTCATGGTATCCCAAATATTCCTCTCTTCCTAAAATCTGGAATTAACCGTTGAAATCACATGTGAGATCACGTAGAAGCCATTGAAATATGCATTGCACTCAAAAAAGTAAGAGCAGGTGTAGTATCAAAACACAAGAAAACAACTGTGTCTAGCAGGGTAATTTGACCAACCTAAGATGAGAATATGAATACTTAATTGAAATAGAGTACAATAAGTTAATCCATGCTCAAAACATTCATATACTTAGCATATTAATTACCAAAGAAGCCATTTAGGATTTCAATCAATAAGTCACATATTATCACAAAATCAAGTTCAGTCAAGCCAAGTCAATACAAGTCAAGAAGTTATAATAATTGTCAACCTTATAAATATATTCCCTGTTTCACTCATGGAGATATCAAACTCACCTAACCCTCGTACGTACACATTATGGGTGATGCAATCACCCTCTAGCCATGGCTTAATCCATGTAATAAAACCTAGACACAAGTGTATGCCAACCTTGTTTGACTAATAACCTAGTAAGATACCAAATACCAAAACATCCCATATTTAACAATGAGGTAGATCAAAATCATACAACAACATAAATTTTTTTATTATTGATCACACCTAACAACATGTACAAATAAGTCACATTACAAAGTAGTTAACATGCACATATAGCACAAATTAGATTAAACTACAGTATCATCACCTACCTTGAACCAAGCTTGCATAACTCCTCCAAGCCAGAGTTTTGCCCTTCTGTGTAATTTTCTCTTGCTTTTCGTATAGAACATGCATATAAATACATAATTAATAAAATGACCTACTATGTTGGAAATTATAACTCACACTCAACCCCTAAGGTTAAATTCATGATCATTCCCTTCCCGTTCTAGGTTTTTTCTACCATAATTCCAATAAAAATACCAATTCTATGGATCAATTAGTGAATTAATGCAATCTACGTGTAAATTAATTGTAAATGATCAAAACCCATTAACTTATTACCTAATTCCCCTCCCCTTGCACCAGAAAATAACCAAAATCAGTCCCAATACACTCCTTGAACTTCACAAATTATCAATTCTAAGGCTTAATTATCAATTACAAGTTAACGGGAATGAATTTCCTACCTTTACAAAGCCAAACAAAGAAGATCCAGTGGAAATCATCCAAAATTTCCACTCTTTTATCCCAAAATGAGTTTTTCAAAAACAAAATTCTTCAGGGAATAACTTTATTAAATCTGCAACTTTGGCCACTATAGTGGCACCAGCTGCTATAGCGGGTGTTGACCAAGTCTGACCATCGCTACAACAAAGAAACTATAGTGGGAAACTCTCCACTATAACAATAGTCGATATAGTGGCGTGCCACCTCTATACTGACCTTGATGGGATAAGATGTCTAATTTTACCCAAAAATCACACTTTTTGCAACATACCTTAAACCAGGGACTTCCAAATGATGCTCTTTATGCTAAGATCAATTTCGGGAGTTCCAACTCACTCAAATTCTACTACATAAATTTTGCAAGTTTCTTATCATCTTATCTAGCCAGAAATCAAATCAAACACCCCCAAACAGGACCAAATTATTCTCGTATTTGCCTTAACCTAAGCTCAGTCTGGTTTCACGAAAAACTAGCCTAGCCTAAAATTTACAACTTCAGAACCAGGAAGAATTTTAACATGGAAATTTCAAGGGAAGGTTTATACATAACGATAGAAATGGTCATTACATTTACAACAAAATTACTTTTTTTATATCATCTTCTCATAGAAAGTAATTATCAGTTATGCAGTTGAATTAGATTTTTTACCTCTTGAGGAAGATACTGGAGAGAGGTGAAAAAGGTATTATTTTCATTGTTAGAAGACAATTTAGCTAAGTAATGCAGTTGCTTACCAAACACACACGCAAAATTATATATGTGTGATTGAAGAATATATTAGTTGTGAGAACAATCAAATTTACTTGCAGACTTAGTTGCTGACAAGCTAATAATCTACTAGTATAGTTGTAACAACAAGTGTTATTCGATTCAAGAGTTAGTTATTGCTGAGCTATTTAATCTAATAATGCAATTAAATTAAATATGAGTCAGATTTTAGGAGTTATTAATAGAGTTATTAAGGCCTAGAGTTATAATCCTTGCATAATCTCATCCTATTCAAATATATTATTTAAGCATAATTAAGATATCTATCAATTTACTGAACTACAAGGTTAATAATATGGTCATGGTCTCTCGATCTCTAACTAATGTAAATTATCCTTCTAACTACATAAGTGAGATAGTGGAACTAATCCATATAAAATAAGTTATCTTTATGTATTGTATCCAAGTAGGGAGATCTAGGTATGTCTCCATCCTAGCTGCAATGTCATTTGTAGATGCATCCTACTCTCATTAACCATAGGTAGGACCAGCTTGGGATGAAGTTTGATAATTGCATATGCGACCAGGATTTCACAATCCAAAAGATTCTAAGCCTAGTCAAGTTGCAATCATGAAAAGAAAATCTTTGGGAAGATTTAAATATTCCATTTTTGACCAAAACATCATAACTTAATTTTTAAAGCTTGAAAACTCATTTTTGGGAGATTCAAAAGGTGATTTTCAATATTTCTTCTTCAAGTATGATTCTTACACTACTTTTTCATATTTCCTAGTGATTATTTCATGATTGTATCATTCCTTGATTTTTCAACTTGAAAATTTGAGAGGGGGGTTGGGTAAAGTTAAAGAATGATAAATTGATGATTTCATAATCGATTTTAACTCCAGATTTATGAAATTTTAGATTTAAACTCCTTAGATTATGGAAAACATGATTTTTAAATAAAATTTTAGTTTTATCCTTGGAGGCTCAGAGTTGTCTTTTTCGATCCAAAATAAAAATATAGTAATAAAGGGATCAATGAACTCGTTCAAGTGTAGAACTTATTCTTGATAGATTGGGAAAGTTCTAATGCCATTCCAAATAGGAATTGTAGTATGTGACCATTCATTGCTTGTAGTTTAGGTTTGAGATAGGTTATGACTTAATTTTATCTAGACTTTGCTTGGATCAGAACTTATGACATAAAATTATTATGGGTTGGGAAGATTAGTATATTATTGGAGTAAATGAGATGGATAACTATTTTGATACTCGAATTAGGGCTTATACCATATATTTCATAGTAAATTCAAATTTTTGTCTTGATATTGAGTTTCGAAGCATGTGTTCATGTGTTGAATGATATTTGAAATTTTTATATGTTGTGTAATGACCTAATTTGTGAAATTTTACTTTTAATGTATTTTGATCATTTTTTCCTTCCCTATAGTTTCAATATATTGATTTTAGACTAAGGGGATGAATGACATAGTTTTTGATACGATCGAAAATAATTTGGGTGAGTTTGTGCTTTTAGAGACTCTAAAAGCCATATAGTTGAATTTGGTCAATATTTGCTATTCTGAGTGCCAAATGGCAGTTTGGATAGTTTTATTAGATTTGAAATTTCAAATTTGGGTTAGTAGAATGGTTGGTTTGGATTTAGAACTTTAATTTTATATTTTGACTCTTCATTTGAAAAATTACCAAAAAAGGGTTTCGAGGGTTAATTTAATAAAACAATTTTTTTAAAATCTGACATAGACATTGAGTCTAGAATGTCAAAATTAGCCTGGTAGTATATATCGTTTATTTCTATGGGGTTCCAAATAAATCTTGAAGGTCTATTCAGAGAATTTAAAGACATGCAAAATCAGCAAAATTGATGATATCGAGTGCATGCCAGATTCTTTTTCATGAACACAGGCCTTTGGAATAAATATAGAGAAGGAATTTCCCTTTCATTGCTATTGTGAGGTGGTGGACGCAATCACGAAAGGCATTCAGGGTTGGGTCAGGTTACACCTTCTTCATTTTACACCTCATTGTATACCCATTTTCCCATGGGTTTTTAACTATAAACTTCTATAATCTTGGAAAATATATTTCTAAAACACAAATCTTATTTTACCCTTTTCAATTTCGAACGCATTTTGGACCCATCTCAAATATGGGCAATATGGATATCATTAGATTTATTTTAATGCATGGATGCTATATATAAATGTTCTAGTTGATTTAAAGTCCGTTCAAAAGGGGAAAGCTTCATGTTGAAGCACTTTAGGCTTGGATTTTATCGTTTTAAGGTAGGTTATGGATTAATTTATTTCATATTAAGTTGGATAGGTAATAAAGAGGTTAGCATTCTATGGTTTGGGGAAATTAACTATGGAGTTTATATTTGAGATTATTATTATTTTTGTGTGCCCAAGTGTTGGCTTATAATCTGTTGTTATTGACTTTTGATGTCTGATATTGCGTATTGCTCATGTTGGGGCTTTATTTGACATCATTGACATTTTTTGTGCATTTAAATATATTTATTCTAGATATAATGCTCATGCGGGGTTTGAATTGTTATTATAGATCTTGTTGAGAATTGGTTGCCTTATCTTGATAGAAATGCCCGAGTTAGGAATTGTTAGAAAATTAGTGATACCTTACATGCATATTTATTCTGATGGTGCCTAATTAGAGTTTATAATAAGGAATTGTGGACATACTGAATTGATTTCTGTACTTACTTGTCTATGTGTATTGGATGGATTGAATATTTTCATACTGATTTTATTGTGAGAATTACCTCTCCATTCCATACTATACATTTTTTAGATACCTATACCATTAAGGAACACTATTTTTTAATGAAAATAAGACATTTTTATAGAAATCTTATTCTTGAACATGAGGCAGTGGGGTGAGTTGAGATTTGAGATATGAGTTATATTATATTGGTTGTGAACTACCCATGGGTCCTATCATGGGAGCTGTAAACTTGGTAGGTGTGTATAAAAAGTCATGCGATGACTTTCACTATTCATTCCATCATTATAGCATAACATTGCATATGCATCTTTCATGATTTTTTTAGCTTCCCCTTGACTTGTGTTTAGTTTCTATGTACTCTTTGTGTATATTTGTGTTGTCTTTTTCATATATTTATTAAAACTATTAATGGAGATGGTGTAAGCTACCATTTGACACTTCTTTATTTATATATATAGGTGTTGGGCTTATAGTCTTCTTTACTTATATTATTTTCTATTTTGCTCAATCGACATATGATACTTATTGAGTAAAGTGGATCATACTCATTCCTATGATATATTTTTGCCGTAGATCCTAGCATGAGTATGACTCGTGAAGGATGATGCATGTAGTTGATTTGGTGATATGTCTAGGTATTGGTCCACTGTAATAGCCCACAAACTCGTAGCTAAGTTTCTAATTATTTGTCATATCATAAAGTCCCAAAATCGATTATTTTAAACCATTGATAAGTGTCATGACCAGTCATCTTTTATGTAAAGTGTTTTTGATGCGAATCATGGTCATAGGAAGTACTTAGAGCAAAGTTGAGTTGAGAACACTTGTATCGATTGAGTTTTAGTATTCGAGCCTACAAGGGTCAATTTTAAATGAGTATAGATTCTAGAATATATAGAGCTCTGGATCTCAAGACCCACTAAATGAAAGATCTTTGAGTCTTCTTTTCAACACATCCAATTTCAACTTAATCTGATATTGGAGTAGAAAGTTATGCTCATTTTACCGGGGAGTGTGTGTCTGTCAGAGGTTGACAAGTTGTTAACTTTGTCATCAACCTTAACCAAAAAATACCTTAAATCTTTTAGAAGATTGAATACTAAGTTGACCATCCGTCAACTAGTTGACAAGTTGTCAACTGTCATCAACCTTAACTAGAAAATTTCCAAATCTAGCTAGAGATTGACGACTAAGTTGACATGCCGTCAACAAGCTAACAAGCTGTCAACTGAGAAATTCCTGCAATTTTCTTTTAATTTACTTAGGGGTAGTTTGGTCTTTTTCTCATCTCAAATCCTCTCTACAACTTAAATAACCCTATAAACATTATGTACTCATCAAAAATTAATTTTTCAATGCTCATTCTCCTCTCCACTCTCAAGAGAAAGAAGTAGTGTTTCTTTCAAAAGTTCAACTCCTAAGGCTCCTATTCAAGTTTCCTTCAAGAGATTCACTAAATTCAACTATGTGGGGTTTGAACAAGGATAAACTTTTATCCTTGTACCCAAAAGTTTTGATTTAACAATTTAATTTATGAGATTTCAATCAGGGTTCATACTCAATTTCCATGTTTTCAAAATTATGACACTATCATGTGTTTTAAAGTTCAGTTAACACAAGAATTTACCCTTACTCATGTTTTTATCACATGATTGTTATTATGAGATTAATTTCTGTATTTTGGCATGAATTTCCATGAGATGATAAATATACATGACTTTAAGCATGATTCAACCATTTTACAAATAAAAGTATGTGAATTTATCATAATTCTCTCAATCTACAAGAAGTTTAGATTTACCATTTCAGATTACTATAGTATGATTCGGATTTTAGTTTTGATCTTATGATCTCATACATGATAAAATTCACATAGGTATTTATGAGTATGATTTATTAACAGAATCATGATTGGTTTTTAAATTTATAAGCCCATATGCTTATTTTAAGGTAAATTTCATCAGTATGAGCATAAAGTGTGTGTGTGTATATATATGTATATGTATATATATTAGGAGTGGTATTTAGAAATGAGAGGGTAATGTGCATTCAGTGCATCCTATTTCCTAGAAACTACATGCTACCATAGGTTTTAGGGGCCTCGCCAGAGAGTGTCCCCTTTTCCCGATATAGGTTGAAGATAATGATAAGTCTAGTTTTAGTTCAGGTTGTATTTCGATGGCAAGGGCAAGATATCCCTCCCCAACATGGGTCATATGCTGGACTTCGTATTAGCTTACATGGTTTATGTCGGTAATGAGAATCTCTACAAAAAAAAGTATTTAGAAACTAAGTGTAATGACTCAAAGTTTTTATTCAGGTACTGTTTTATAAGTTATTCTTTATGAGATTTCAGCTTTAAGTTTTACTTAGTATTAAGGTGAGTCCTTTTACAGTTAGCCTGCATAATTTGAAAGAATACTCAACTTTAGATTTACTTATCCCACAGAAAATACAGATTCCAGAAACTAAGTGTAGTAACTCACCCAACTTATTAGATTATTTTTGTTATTCATGTTCTAAGATATCTTAATCTTTAGTTTATTCTAGTCTCTTAGTGAGTCTACTTGTACTTAGCATGTATGATTTATGATTATGCATTGATTTAGTTTTACTTATAGAATTTCACCCTCACTTACTCAGTACATTCTAGAAGTACTGACCATATATACATATGTGTGGATACATGGTTTCATAATGTAGGTATTAGTTATAGTCCACACATCATGGACAAACAATTTGAAATTTCCATCCAACAGGTGTGAGTTCTTTTAGTTCGAGGACTCGAGTCAACTATAGTTCTAGTATTATATGTTTTATTTAGCTGTATAAATTAGGGATAGCTAAGGGTCATGTCCCAGCTACCTATAGTCAGTATTAGTAGAGGTTTTATAGACAGCCAATCAGACTTGATGTATTCAGTTTTAGTTTTCTTTGTATAACCAGTGTTGAAGTGTTTGATCAGTATTGTATTGAACAAGTTAAGCTGAAAACATCTATTCCACTTATTATTTCTAATTTTCTGTAGTTTATTCGATTTCTCATGAGTTATACCAGTATCATGGGTTAGCTTGGGATCACTTGTAGTTCTAAGCACTATAACATCCAGGGAGTACTTTCGGGGCGTTACACCCACTATGGTCTTCTTAGAGTCAGCTCTAGACATCATTTATCTCTTAGCAGTCTTTAATTCTATTTCATAGATAGATTATTTACTTTTTTAGTTCTAGATATTATATTAGATGCTCTTATACTTTTGACATCAGGTTTTGGGACACTTATGTTTGTTCAGAATTTTCTGCTTTTGTATATAATATGGTCTGACTTTGTTGACACGACTCGAACCAGGGCCTTGTTATAATAGGAAATCTCAAGTCCAACCTAAATTGGAGACCACCCCCAATACCCAACCCAACCAACCAAAATGTACCTTAAGTTAGATGAACTCTAAACATATAACAAAATAGTATATCCACCATGTGGTAACTCTGGGATAAGCCTATATCCAAGGCCAACCCAACCAAGTCAATCCCACCAATATCCAACAATCCTACCCAAACAAAAATCAAAACAATAATCCAATGTATATATTTATATATAGCATAACCAATCCATACCATACCCAAGTCCACAGCTATCCATAAGCCTTTAAACCAAACCGAAGAGTACCTAGTAAGTACATGCCCCCGACATAGCCTTAAACCAAGTCTATGAATGACAAAAGTACATAAAGTAATCCATGACATAAAATAGATGTCTTCTGAACTATGGAAGCTTACCACTTCAATCCAATAGTTGATCCTAAATTCGATCACTAAGCAGGAGGAGTAGAATGCCCGGTTCCTGTATCGCATGGGGATACAGCCACCCAAAGACAGGTTAGAGGGTGAACACTAGCATGTACTCAGGATAAGAATAAAATAATGTCATTTATTAAAACCAAGTAAATCAACCATATGCATGAAAACCATACATATAAATAACTATACTGGGAAAGGGAACCGGGTTTAGCATGCATTTAAAACTATTAAACTGGGTATATATAGCTTAATCGACCTTAATTACCCATGGGATATATGGGTCAATGTAACCCCCTGAACAGGCCCCGATACGTGTAGCCACACAAACCGGAGATACCATAAGAGTAAGGGATTCCCCAGTACCCTTCACCCTCCATGATACATATGTACAGTGTACTTAGAGGATTCCTATGTACCTCATAGTATCATATAAGGTTTCCATAACCTACCCCTCATGTCAGCAAACATGAGTTTCTAGTGTTCATCTTTTGGAATCCCACCTTTATGGTTAGCTATCATACCCCACCTTTATTGCCCAACTAAAACCATTTCTAACCAACCAAACCATTATTCCATTTATTATTAACCAAGGCTATTCATAGTGGTATCGTCATACCAACTATAACTTGCAAGTATTATCCTTAGCCAAATATTCTAAGGTAAAGAGATTCCCGTGTACCCATTTACCAAGTTAACTTGGGGGAGTCCCATATACCCCACAAGTGTTCATTACCATATTAGCTTGGGGGATTAAAGTGTTCATTACCATATTATCTTGGGTGATTCCTTTGTAACCCACAAGGATTTCATTATTATGATGACTAAGGGGATTCCGTTATACCCCACAAAGACGTTAAATTATGTCATAACCATTATCTAAAACAATTCATTATTTCATTCACTTGGGGGATTCCTATGTACCTTGCAAGGTTTTTATTTAGACAAACGATAACCACCAAAACCTGACTCTTTAACTATTCCAAACCATTCACACCCTTTTAAACCATTTAGACTATTCCAAACATTTAAAGCATTTATACCATTCAAACCATTTAAACCATGAAAAACCATCCAAATCCAATTAAGGTTCCATTTTCATACCATACCATGGATAAGTTTCATTAAAAATCCAACAATAGAGTTAAACTATTCTTTCAGGCATTATATTAAACATGTTGAGGGCATACCTTTACCAAGGCCAAAACCAAAGAATAAACTATCATAATTAAGGTTACCCATGACCCATTTGTTAAACCATAACCAAAATCACCCACGTGTGCAAACCATTACCAAAAATATATAAAAACATAGTTTAAACCAATACCAAACAACATGTATCAAGCCCCCCAACATTGTTTCAAAACCACCATTTATGATTTCACAAATCAATGTTTAAAACATATTAAATCATGCCTTTATTTGTAACTAACAATGAGGTAAGAATTACATGCCTTATATAAAAAGATCCACGAAAAGTGCTTGACCCCTCTTAGCCTCTAAATTGAGAAACCCTAGCCTCCAATTTTTAAGAGAATGTTTAAAGAGTTCTTTGAGAGTGTTTCTACCTTTCCAAATGAGTTATGGGAGGCCACCAAGGTTATATAATATGGGGACATAAAGGTTTTAGGGGGGGAATTTCCAAAAGGTCCCCAACTTAAAAGTTGAAAATCTATCCCCTGGAGGGTACGACCCAACCATGCAAACCGGATCCTAGGGTACGAGTGGTACCCTAACTTGTACTCTAGACCTCACCAAGACCCTCCACACTGGTCCCAATATGACTACACCACACCAAATCATACCTTAGGGTATAATTAATACCCCAAACCATAGCCACACACGTACCTTGGACAGTTTCAACTAGGAAACTCAATAAGCTTTATACAACTTAGCATTATAAACTTCATATCCCACCATATGAATCATATGATGGTGAGTCATATCTTGGACAGTAACCAAGCCAACCCTACTTTCCAACATATAAGTGAGCTATCAAGCCATCCCCTAACTCGTATCTAAGGGTATGAGTGGTACACTTGAGTCATACCAAGTCTCAAAAGTCTAAAACCTAATAATTTTTTCAAGGGTTCAAATATCAGGGTGTTATATTTGTACTATAAGTCTCGCATTGGTTTATGTTTATAATTTTACTTTAATTTTTCTTTATCAATTTGGGTGATTGGCTTACTTATCAAGGTTGGGCTTTGATAAGTGCAATCATGACCCCATTTTTGGGTCGTGACAAATTAGTATCAGAGTGATATGTTTATTAATCTCATAAGTGTAAGAGCAATATATCTACTGGTGTCTCACGGTATATCTAGTACAGTCTCGTAGATTGGTATATAGACGTCTATATACATCTCCGATAGGCTATAAGATAACTTTAGGAAAATCTTTTTTAATTTAATTCTTTATTGTGTAGGTTATTCTTACCTAATGTTCGAATTATATATTCCATTCTTTTCTACATAGATGGTCAGTACTAGGCCCAGTGGGGCTAAATATATTGATTTGATACCAGATATGAGTGCCTTAATTTGAGAATGAGGTAGGGGTTATGGTCGACCCAAAGGTAGAGGATGGGCATGAGGGGCTACCCTAGTTAGATGACGTGTTATAAAGGCCTACTCGAGCATGAGTTTGTGTATTCTAGAGATAATTATTAGATAGAGGTGGGGACTATCTCATATTTCATATATTTTAGTCGACATCCCATTGCTTCAGTGTTTTTTGGTTTATCTCTTAAGTCATTTAGAGGGTGTTTCGTTGAATATACTTGGCATTTCTCAAACTTTGAGTGATATTCCATCCTTAATGCCAGTATCTGCTTATGTTATTCCTATTTATAGGGTACAACCATCATCTATGGTACCCCCATGTATGGACTCTTTACCTATCAAACTTACTATCTCTCACAGTGATGTCTTTTGATGATTAAAAGAGATTTAAGGGGTTCATTCACTTAGGTCCACCCAAGTTTAGTGGAGCTTTTAGCGAGGATGCCTATGAGTTAATAATTAGTTTCCAGGATATGTTACATAATCTTGAATCCTTTGAGTCTGATGGAGCTGCTTATACTATCTATAAGTTGACAATTATGGTAAGGGATTGATGTAGGTACCTTTCCAGTTGTATGCTTTTGGGTTTGCCTTCTATGACTTGGAATTAATTTTTTTAGGCCGCTTTCCAGTTGTAGGTCTTTAGGTTTGCCTGCTATGACTTAGAATCAATTTTTTTAGGCCTTCTTTGAAAGGTTCATACCGTATAGCTTGAGATACTAGATGAGGGGTGAGATTGATCACTTATAGTAGGGGTTTATATTTATTATCAAGTATAAGGCATGTTTTCACACCTTATTCAAATATTCAGCTGCTAGTATCTTTGTTGAGTCTAAGAGGATTCAGAAGTTTGTGAAGGCGTTAGGTGGTACATCTTAGTTAGCTATAGCCCAGATAGTAGTTTTAGAGGCTTCCTTCTAGATTATTACTAAACATACCAAGATGATCGATCTATTATCCAGGTTACATAGGGGGTCACTAAGAAAGTTCATCATTAGGGTGATTTTAGTGGGCATGCCTCTCGATGTAGATATTTCTATAGTATAGGCTCTTGTGGTTATTATTGTAGACCAATTCAAACTACATTGTAGGGATCAGGTGGTAGGTCTTCATATTCTTCGACTTTTGCTAGCTAGGTATTAGGCATGTAGGTGGAGTCTCCAAGATTCATTCTTTAGGCCAAAGCGATTGTTCTAGTTTATTCATACCTTTTCTGATTGAGTCAGGCTGTAGAAGATGTTTTGTATGTGTTGAGTTTGTCCATATGTCTAAGATTTCCCTTGATATGTGTATGGACCCACTAAGAAGGGTTCTCAACTCCAATTTTGCCCCACTCAAAGATCTATAGTAAAATGTGGTTTATAGTATGGTAGGGTTAGTTCTAGTAGTGCCAGAAGTGCTAGAGGTAGAGGTAAGGGAGATAACAGAGGTGGTCATAGGGTTACATAGTCTGGGAGCGATCTTGGTTAGTGTTATTCTATATATGTGAGAATTGAAACAGAGGTTACTAATGCAGTTATTATAGGTATCATCCTAGTTAGCTATAGATCTCTTCTTTGATATTTGACCCTGAGTCTATATTCTCCTATGTTTCTACGTATTTTACTTCTATATTTGATATTGCATATGACCCCTTTGCTATGTTTCTTTATGTTTCTACCCTCGTAAGAGAATTTGTACTAGTGGATCGAGTGTACCGATCTTGTGTTCTTACTTTTGCGGGCCATGAGACTTGGGTAGACTTGATTATCCTAGACACACTTGATTTTGATGTTATTTTGGGTATGGATTGGCTAGCTCTTGATCATGCTATTTTGAACTGTTATTCTAAGATCGTGACCTTAGCTATGTCAGGTGTACCAAGGTTAGCTTGGAAATGTACTCTTAATTTAGGTTCAAAGGGTTTTATACCTTTTCTATATTTTTATTGCATGGTAGAGAGAGAGTGTTTTTCTTATTTGGATTTTGTCCATAATACTAGTGTTGCCTCACTACCTCCTATGGATTTTATTTGAGTTTTTTGCAAATTCATGGATGTGTTTCCTACGAATTTACCTAATATGCCTCTAGATTGTGATATTCACTTTGCTACTGATGTAGAGCCGAGCACCAAGCCAATCTTTATCTTTTCTAATGGGATAGCCCTGGCTGAGTTGAAGGATTAATTTTAAGATTTCTTTAGTAAAGGGTTCATTCAACCTAGTGTATCTCATTAGGGTGTTCCTGTCTTATTTATGAAGAAAAAGGATAGTTCTATGCATATGTGTATTGATTATTATTCATGAAGAAAAATGATAGTTCTATGCATATTTGTATTGATTATAGGCAGATGAACAAGGTAATGGTTAAGAAAAAGTATCATCTCCCTCTCATTAATGATCTTTTTGACCAGTTTCAAGGTGCTTCAGTGTTTTCCAAGATTGATTTGAGATCCAAGTGTCACTAGTTGAAAATTAGAGCTTTGAATATTCTGAAAATTACTTTTTGGACTCGATACAATCGTTATGAGTTATCGATCATGTCTTTTGGGTTGACCAATGCCCCTGCAGTATTTATAGAGTTGATGAAATTGGTATTTCAAATGTATCTTGACTCCTTTGTTATTGTATTTATAGATGACATCTTAGTTTATTCCAAGAATACAGACTATATAAAGCATTTGAGGATTGTACTTCAGAGGTTGTGTAATGAGAAATTGTATGCCAAGTTTTCCTAGTATGAGTTTTGGTTAGATTCTATCTCTTTCTTGGGTCATGTGATGACCAAGGATGGTATTATGGTTGATCCGACCAATATAACAGTGATTTGTGATTGGTTTAGACCTACTTTTCCTATCGATATTTGGAGTTTTTTATTTGGTGGGTTATTATCGATATTTTTAGAGGGTTTATCATATATTACAGTTCCTTTGACCAAGTTGACTTAGATAAATATAGTATTTTAGAGGTTAGATGCATGTGAAAAGAGCTTCTAAAATCTAAAGGAGCTATTAAATTCGGCTCTTATTTTGACCTTTCTCGAGGAAGGTGTGAGTTTTACTATGTTTTGTTATATTTTTGGTGTTGAGTTGGGTGTAGTGTTGATGTTGTAGGGTAAGGTGATTGTTTATGCTTCTGACAGTTGAAGCCTCATGAGAGATCTTAATATGAGGTAGCAGTGTTGGCTTAAGTTGCTTAAGGATTATGGACTCACTATTCTTTATCATCCGGCCAAGAATAATGTAGTTGCGAATACCCTGATCTAGAAGTCGACTAGTATAGAGAGTTTAGCTCATCTCTTGATCCAGGAGTGGCCTTTAGCCTTGGAGGTTTAGTCTTTAGCTAACCAGATGGTTAGGCTTGATATTTTGACACTCGAGCATATTTTATCCTTTGTTCATGCTACATCTTTTTTCATAGAGCAAATTCGATCTTAATAGTAAAATGATGATAGTTTGACAGAGATTCGAAATAAGGTGTTGAGTGGTGAGGATAAGGAAACTTCTCTTGATTTCGATGGTGTTTTGAGGATCGGAGGCCAAGTTTATGTATAAAGAGCTGGTGGATGTGTGGGATTGATTTTGGATAAGGCACATTATTTTAGGTATTCCATCCATCCAAGGGTGACTAAGATGTTTGTGATTTAAAGCAGCTTTATTAGTAGGGTGGTATGAAGAAGGACATAGCAGACTTTGTAGCTTGTTTCTTGTGTTGTCGGTAGGTGGAGCTCGAGCATCAGAGATCGAGTTATTTACTTCAGAGATTACTCATTCCTGAGTGGAAATGGGAGTGGATCATTGTGGACTTCATAAGTGGTTGCCTCGTACTTCTCATGGTTCTGAGAGAATTTGGTCATTATGGATTGGTTTACCAAATCATTCCATTTCATAGCTATTCAGATTTTCTTAAATGCCGAGAGGTTGGCTCATATCTATGTTTAAGGAATAGCTCATCTTTATAGGGTACCCATCTCCATTACTTAAGACAGAAACTCAGTGTCCACTTCTAGCTTCTAGCATATGTTTCAAGAGGAGTTGGGTACTTAGGTAGACTTTAGCATAACCTTCTACCCCTAGATCAACAGTCAGTTAGAGTGTACTATTTAGGTTTTGGAGGATATATTTCGTGCATATGTTATGGACTTTGGAGGCGAGTGGAAGTAGAATTTGGCCTTAGCAGAGTTTACTTATAATAATAGCTACCTTTAAAGTATTGAGATGACACCTTTTGAGGCATTGTATAGTAGGCATTGTCAATCTCCTATTGGTTGGTTTAAGACTTCAGAGGTTAGACCCTGTGGTACAGACTTTCTTTGTGAGTCCTTGGACAGGGTTTGAATAATTCAAGATAGGCTTTAGGCAGACTAGAGTAGGAAAAAGAGTTGTTGCAGAGAGTAGGATTTGTTCCTTGATGTTTGGGATTAGTGATTGGCTCTTCCTTCATGTGTCTCCCATGAAGGGTATGATGAGGTTTGGAAACAGGGGCAAGCTTAGCCCTAGGCATATCAGGCTATTTGAAATTCTTCATACAATTAGGGAGGTTGCTTATGAGTTGGCTTTACCTCCAGACTTTTCAGTCGTTCATCCAGTTTTTCATGTATTTATGCTTCCATTCTATATTCTAGATGAGTCTTATGTGCTTTGTTGGAACTCCATTCAATTAAATGAGAGATTGACCTTCGTAGGGGATCCAATGTCCATTTTAGCAAGGAATGTTAGAAGGTTATGTTCTAGAGATATTTTCGTGGCTAAGGGTGTGTGGAGACACCATTCTATTGAGAAGGCTACTTGGGAGGTCAAGTCCGACATAGTAGTAACCTTCAGCTCTATATTGATTCGGGTGTTTTTTTTTCTTTTAGTTTGAGGGCGAACTAGATCGTTAGTGGTGGATGCAGTAATGACCTGATATTGAAATTTTGCTTTTGATGTGTTTTGACAATTTTTTTCTTCTCTATAGTTGCGACTTGTTGATTTTGAGGTGTGGGAATGTTTGGCACAATTCATAATATGATCGGAAATAATTTGGGTGAGTTTGTGGTTTTTAGAGGCTTTAAAAGTCATATAGTTGACTTTGGTCAATATTTGATTTTTGAATGTCGTATGATGATTTGGATAGTTTCAGTAGGTCCAAATTGTTGAATTTGGGCTAGTAGCATGATAGGTTCGGGTTTGGAATCTTTATTTTGTATTTGGACCTTTCATTTGAAAAAAATGTCAAAAAAGGGTCCTGAGGGTTAATTTATTAAAAATGATCCTTTTTTTGAAAATCCAACATTGTCATTAAGTCTGAACATTGAAATTATCCTGATAGCATATATTGTTTATTTCTATAGAGCCTCTAACGAATCTCAAGGGTCCGTTTGGAGAATATAAAAACATGCAAAATCAGCAAAGTTGTTGGTATCTAGTGCATGCTAGGTCCTTCTTTACGAATGCGGCCCCCTAGCCATGAATATAGAGAAGTAATGTTCCCTTCATCACGATCACGAGGTGGTGGCAGCAATCGAAAAAGGCATCAAGTCGGGTTGGGTTACACCTTCTTTGTGAATGCGACGAGGTTATCGCGAACACGATAGTCCGGGTAGTGGACCTTCGCGAATGCAAACACTCGGCCACAAACACAAAGGCATATTTAATGAGATAGTTAAAGTTTACACTCGCGATCATGAGGTTGGGACCACGGTCGTGAGGCACTATCACAGAACAATATAAAGCCTCAATTTCATAATTTTACTTTTTTTGTCCTTCAGGCTTTGAAAAAGGCAATTTTTGAGGTTTCTTCATCGTGTTTCATGCTGGTAAGATAAACTCATATCTCCATTATTTTCCATTAATTACATCTTTTAAAACACCTAAAACGAAATTTTGGCTTTACCCCATTTATTTTCAAACTCGTTTTTCAAACCCGCTTTGGATCTGACTTAAATATGGACAATATGGATATCATTAGTTTTTTTTTAACGAGTAGACACTACATCTGAATATTATAGTTGATTTTGAGGTCGCTTGTAAGGAGAAAGTTTTGTGTTGAAGCACTTTAAGCTTGAATTTCGTCTTTTCGATGTAGGTTATGGCTTAACTTCTTTCAAATTGAGTTTGGTAGTTAATAAATAGATAAAGAATGCTATGGGTTGAGAAAAATAACTATGAGATTTATATTTGAGATCATTATTACTGTTATGTGCATGAGTGGGGTGTATAATCTGTTGTTGACATATGATATCCACTTCTAAAAAAATAGGAAAACCAACCACAAAAACCGACCACATATGGCCGGTTTTCCTGAATTTTCGACCACAAAACCGACCAAAATGCGTGGTCGGTAAAAGTGTGGTAGCTTTTTAAAAACCGACCACACCACACTTTTTAAAAACCGACCACGTGTGGTCGGTTTTTAAAAAATATATAGTGAGTACTATGATACTCACTAACGATCTGCTTATATTTGTCTTATATTCAAAGTAAAGTTACAATTAATAGTAAGAAAATATTAAAGTACTTGTACTTGAATAATATCAACTTTGAAAAATATATTCATAAATTCAAAATTTGATTCTTACATAGACAGCTTTTGTACGAGGCTCAACCCAAACATCTTCATCAGTTAGTTTCTTTTTCTTCTTCGCATGCGTCATCTCGAATAGCTCATCGAAGGGTATCTTCCTACCCTTTTCTTTTTCCTGGATATGTAAAATTTATTAATGTTCAAATAGTTAAAAATTTAAACAGAAACAAACAATTAAAACTATAAAAGTTACATACCATTTTTCCTCCACAGCAATCATACTAACTGCACTTGCAGTATGTAAAGAGCCACCCTTGGATGATGCCGGATCTTTCTTTCCTTTGTCTTTCAATGATTGGTATTCTTCGCTATTTCAATAGTGAATATACTATTGCCATATGGGTTCGAGTATAAACCCAGGTCGTACCATGTTGGTTCTGGCATAATCTAACAGAACGTTAAATCTATATCTAGCTCTTCGATAAAAATTCATCCTTATAGCACATTCATTCGCTTCATCCCACCAGTAATATTTCTACAACAAAAACAAAAATATAATATTCAATCTTTGGTTTTAACAATGCGTTAAGTAGTCGATAAGTTAAATCGTTACATGAAATTCCTTAAACATTTTTTCTCTGTAATTTTCTGAAACCTTTTGCCAACTGGTCCAGTAGCCGTTGAAGTGATGACAAATGCATTTACTCACAATTTTTCCAACTTCAGTATCCATCCTAAACCTACAACACAAGATCAAACAGTAATTTGATAGAGTATAATAATATAGTAATGAAAAGTGAATAATGTTAGTATATTTAAAAATCTTACCATATTCCATATAGAATAAGATAATGCCTCCCATAATCATCTCTGTCTATGGGTCATGGAGGAAGTGCTGGTGGATGCACTGGCATAGGCGAATCTGAAGTACCGGATAGAGTGCCTCTAAGATAAAGATCCGACAACCCAATAGATCCAGCAGAATCACTGTGTGAATGTGGGGGACTACTACAGGAGGGTATTGACGATGGTAGATGTCTGGATGTGCCAGCGGTTGTCCAATAGTACTGTGATGGTGGTGGGATGGTGATAGGAGTATAATGACTCTGTATAGACCCATGAAGTGGCCCCACATGCATAGGAGAAGGAACGAATGTTGAGACGACCTAGAATATGAGGGTCGTGCTGGCGCGTCAGCAAACCGAGCCTCAGATATATGAATACATGTCGATCGTCTATAAGGTGGAGGTTCTTTTTTCTTTTTTGTTTTGGTAGGATCAACTTTTCTCTTACCTTTGTCACCTCTACCTGACATCTAAATTATGTAAAGTTAACAAGTAGTTAGTTCCTACAAAATGAATATATAAGAAAACATTCCAAGTAATTAATTTCAAGTTACTAATTCACATTTCAAATAGCTCCAACAATACGAGATAGACAAGAATATTTCTATTACTATATAAATTATGGAAAAATAAAAACAACAATCTTACACAATATATTATATATCAATCTTAATCAAGAAACATAAAGGTAAATATACAGTACAAAGCATAAAGACATCATATATAATAAATACAACCTACACAAACAAATCCTCCTCTCCTGAAGATTCTCCATAAAACCATTCACCCTCTTTGGAAGTCTCCTCATCTCCTACCCACTCAGCCTCTTCTTCTGCAATAGTAACTTCTTCAAATATATTTTTCGAGTGATTCAAACCATCCACTAAGTCAATGTCCACTAGTTGGTGATTAATATGTATTTCATTTTGATACACAGTTTTCAGCACATTCTCAATGTTCACCATCCTATAGGCTTTGTTTTGATTACATCCCACCAATCAGACTTATCACTGCGCAACGGATAAGGAGCATAATACACTTGTCTAATATTTTGCGCTAGAACAAATGGATCGTAAACAGGATACGACCTATTGTGCTTCACTTCAATGATATTATGCTCCTTATATACTCTTGTGCCTCTTGTTCTTGATCAAACCACTTACATCGAAAGAGGATAATTTTTTTATCGGGAAACCAGCATACTCCAATTCTAAGATCTCATGTATATGTCAAAGTAATCAACATCATCATCACCCTTAACTCAAATACCACTATTGTTTGTTATCCTTGTTTTGGAGTGTTCTTTGGTGGAAAATTTAAACCCATTTATTTTGTAATGGGACATTGCATGAGCTTCAACTGATCCCAAAGAAATATCTCTCAAGAGCTAATCATATGCGGCTGCATTTGGTGACTGGTGTACCAAAAAATATTTTACATATATATATATGTTAGTTGAGGAATGTGTGAATATTTAAAATTTGTAGAAATATTAATACACTTATGAACCTCATATGTAAACCATGTTGCAAAGGATGTATACACTTGATGTTAGTGGAATTGAGTCTTAAATGAACTGAAGATCGAACATGCGAAACACAATTAGTTTCCTTAAGGGAATGAGTAAATAAATAAGATATGTTAAATTTTTAATCTCCTTACTTCAGAAAGGGCTCAACTTTTGGGAAATTCAGCAAGACATACAAAGTTGTTGATTTGCGCACCGTGGGAGTGAGCCGGTGAAATATGGTCTGTTTAGCCTTACAACCAGATTGATTGAAAATTAACATCGGTTGCAAATGAGTCTCATTCTCAGCGTCCTGATGACGATTCAGTCTTTTTCTTGAACAAGCAACTTCATCATAAAAGTAGTATAAACAAAATTGAGACGTTTCTCTTACAAGATATGCCTCAAATATAGAGCCTTCCACCCTATGTTTTTTTTTGGGACCCCTTTTCAATTTTCCAATTGCCCTGCGCAATCTTAAGATTAGATGTTTACTATACTAAAAAATGATATGTATGAATTTAAATATGTTATAATTTCTTACCGTTCGAATGGATACATCAGCCTAGTTTGAACTGGACCTCCTAAATGAGCTTCGTGCACAAGGTGAATGGGAAGATGTTCCATCACATCAAAGAATGCTGGCTGAAAAATCTTCCCCAATTTGTTGGTGATAACAACAATATTTCTTTCCATTCGTGCCAGATTTTCTTCTTTTAATGTAGTGGTACATAAGTACTTGAAGAACAAACTAATCTCTTATATTGGTTTTCATATATTTTCAGGTAATCCAATAAAAGCAATTGGATGTAACTGTTCCATGAAAACATGACAATCATGGCTTTTTATTCCATGAAAGATTCCTTGTGCCATATCAACCCTCTTTCCTAAATTTGAGACATATTCATCCGGCGTCTTCAAACTTTGGACCCACTCGCATATTTGACGCTTTTGGTCCAACTTGAATGTAAAACTAGCCTTGGGCTTAAGAACATTTCCATTAGGCCCCTCCTGTATATGTAATTCTCTGCGCTTGCAATATTTTGGTAAGTCAAGTCTGGCCTTAGGATTGTCCTTTATCTTGGCGGTGACATCCATAACTGTGTTGAACAAGTTGTCAAAATAGTTCTTCTCAGTATGCATGACATCAACATTATTTCTAAGGAAATTATCTGACCAATATTTTAACTCCCAAAATATACTTGGCTTAGTCCAGTTATGCGAAACAGCATATCCATCAAGTCTATATAATGGTTTCTTCCTGACTTTAGGAAAATCTTGAACTATCTCCCAAATGTCATGAACAGATAGCCTTGGAGGTGGACCATCATGCTCCGTTCTATTCCTTTTGAATAAATTCTCGAGTCTCCTAAATTCATGATCAGGTGGCAAGAAATAACGATGACAATCAAACTATGAATTTTTCCTTCTATGTCTCAATGTGAAAGATTTTATTTTTTCCATGCAGTATGGACAAGCTAACTTTTTAGCTGTCATCTACCTAGACAACATTCCATAAGTAGGAAAATCATTAACAGTCCACATTAGATATGTGTAATACCCCTAGTTTTGTTTGACTTGATGTCACCTAGAGGCATGTGTGAGAGGCTAACAACCTAAAAATATTCTAAGTGTAAAAAGGGACTTAGTCACTTTGAGCTCCAAATCCTTGAAGATTATATTTTTGACCTTCCCGACCCTTAATAGTTGTTATGTTAGCTAGTTTATGATCCAAGAGGTCAATAGGTGCTCCCGAATAAGTTTTGAATTGTTTGAACCGCGTTTGGACCTCATTTGGTGTTCCAAAACAGTGGACCAACGCGATCTTGGCGCACTGCATTGCCCATCACGTTGTCAATCTTTGTGCAGGAAAATTACTGAGGCTCGACGTGGTATAGGTGCGACGTGTTGAGTATCACGTCAATGCCCATGACGCGCCACGTCGCCTACAGCGTCAATGCCCAGTTGTTTTAGTTTTTAAAATCTGCATGTTTAAGGGCAATGGGGTCATTTTCCGTTACCCTAATACTCCCCAAATACAAAATTAACACACCATATCAGCACTTTTGGTAGGTTTTCACAAAAATAACTCCTTTAACATAAAATTGAAAACCCTAGCCTCTTCTTTCAAGATCAAGAACTCATCCTTGCAAGTTAACAGTTTCAAGAACTAAGATGAAATTCAGAATTTCCTCTTTCTCCTAAACAACCTAAGGTATGTGGGGTTTATCCTAAAACTACATAGGCTTGTTGAAACATTGAAATATGATTTAAAGTTTATCAAGCATGAATTTAGAAAGGGTTTTTGGAATCCACGATTTTAATTATGCATCATGAATGTTTTAGTGATATTGTTGTTTTGGCCTTTTGGCCTTCCCCCTTTAAATCGATTTATATGTATATGTATATGTATGAAAATTGAAATTAAAGATTGCTTGAGAGCACAAATTAAGAAATTCCTCTCTTGTGTTGAATTAAAGTCTATGAACTTATCAAAAAAAATTGAAATACATGTTTTATGATTTGAGAGTAGTTTTCTCAATGTCATAGTATTTGAACATGATTTAGAAATGATGAGAGGGTGTTCCTTGACATAATTATGTTTTTGTGTTAAAGAGAAGGAAATTGCATGTGATTGAAAACTTTGATAGGACCACCTTGCGTGTTTTGAACTGTTGGAAAAGAGAGTTTCTTTATATGTTTACGTGAGCTTTAAGAAAGAGTTCTTTGAAATTATTTATCGATATGGTGGTCCCAAACTTATGTCTTGAAAATAGAGATTATAATATACTATTAATGGCTAAGAGATATGACTTGCAAGTCAATGGTATGACGATACCATATGTATGTATGCCATAACAGAGTTAGAGTTTTTAGAGTATGCTTTCAGAGAATACATGTTTTAAAAGAGCTAAAAATGGGCTTAAAGAGAATTAGGTGGTTACCTGAAGAAGCTTTGAGTTCAAGTAACTCTTAGCCTAAAACCGTATTTGCTGATACGTGTATATTATTATTGTACGTTGGCAACGGCCCTGTGGAGTAGTAGAGACAGAGACTCCGACCCTTGCAGCAAACTTGGGTTGGGGGCTTGGCTATCGAGTTAATGGCAGATTCCATATAGCCCGTGGAATTTTAGATTTGTAGAGTATACCACCTAGTCAAGAAGTAAAATAAAGATGTGTTACAGTGTTCAGATGATTCTTGTAGAGTCTTTTAAATGTGCCCATGTGATTCTTTCTATATGATGTATTTATAAACCATTTTAAATTGCTCTCATATATGTTGAATATAAATCGTTATTTTTTATTTGCTCTATGTACCAGTACAACTGTATTGACCCCCTATCTTTTAGGGTCTGAGGCTTAATCTAGGGGTCCAGCTAAGCAGTAGAGATTTCAGAGATAAGCGAGTTGTGCAGTGATGAGCTTTCTTTATTCCAGAAGGCCTGTCTATTCCAGACATTTGTTATTCATTTAGATTTGGGTCTACTGGGGATTTGTCCCAGTTTTTAGATAGTTGTCATTTTATCATGTATTAGAGATTTTGCAGACTGGTTCAGATGATGTCTAGTTACTGTTGTATTTTTCCTCATTGTTAAATTGAATTCAGAATATGACCATGGTCTAATATTAAACTGTAATTCTGCGTCTTCTTGTATTGTATGAATTTTATGCTTGACTACCAGATAGAGAAGGGCATCTGGGTCTTCATGGTTTGGAATTCTCATTACGACTAGGTCCTCAATTTGAGTCTTGAAAAACTTGGTATCAAAGCATGATTAATGGTTCCAGGGTGTCTGCGAAATCACGTCGGGTAGAGTCTTAGTTATAGGTGTGTAGTATGCCATACTCATAAGTAGGAAGCTACTAAGCGTTTAGCAATGTTTCCCCTCCTTATGAATTAGTTCGTGCTTTGGAGTATAATCTTCCTCTAATCAATGATCTCTTGTATTTCAGAAAAGAAGCCATGCTTCCACCTCGCTCTAACGATCAGAATGCCCAGACTAATGAGGTTCGTCCTACTCATGGGATGAGGACACATAACAGAGCATATACTCCAAAAGTTGTTGTTACTCTAGGAGTCCCACCTACTTAGACCAGCCTACCCAGGGCACCTTAGGCTCCCCGAATGGGGACTAACTGCACCCAACCTCATGAGACAGAGGTATCTAATACAGAATTCGCGCAGTCAATACATACGTTTGTGCAGTTAGTGGCCACACAGACTCAACGGTTGGAGGATGTTGGGTTTGCATCAGTTACATTTGAGGCTATATGGGTGGGTCAGTTCATGAGGATGAACCCGCCCAAGTTTGCTGGCACTAAGGTAGAGGAGGATCCTCAGGATTTTGTAGATGAAATAGAGAAGATTTTTAGGGTGATGCATATAGATGAGGTGGAAGGGGTGGAATTAGTAACTTATTAGCTTAAAGAAGTTGTGAATTAGTGGTATAGCAAGTGGGAAGATTCGAAGGGTGAGAGTGTTGAGCCCACAGTATGGGGTGAGTTCGTGAAAGCCTTCCTAGATCTATTTTTTCCTCTAAAGTTGAGGGAGGCCAAAGCTGAAGAGCTTATGAACCTAAAGCAAGAAAAAATGAGTGTCAAGAAGTACACTCTGAGGATCAACCAACTAGCCTGTTATGCTCCAGAGTTGGTTGGTAATATGAGAGCCCGTATGAGAAAGTTTGCATCCGGCCTTTCAGATGACTTAGTGCTTAAATGCAAGGGGCAATGCTGAACAGGGACATGGACTTCTCCAGACTATCAGTTCAAATGCAAGGTAGAGGATTAGAAGAAAAAGGTGGCTAAGGCAAGGGAAAAGGACAGGCAAGCCAAGAAGGCCTAGCCAGAAGATCAGAACCATAGTCAGTACCAGGATGGCAATTGGGGAAGCAAGTGGAAAAAGAAAAAGAATTGGAATAATGCTCAGTCTGCAGTCAGTGCTTCAGTTCCCAGACCTCCAGCTGATCAGTGATTTCAGGATTTTTAGTCTAGTCATGGCCCGAGAGTACAGGGTACGCAGTCTCGGAGGAGTGTAGCTCATACTCCTTGATCATACCCGCACTGTGGAAGATATGGGAGAAATCATCCAGAAAGATGTTAGTTTGGTCCCATGGTATGTTATTTGTGCGGCTAGCCAGGCCATATCCAGAAGAATTGCCCGACAACGAAAGGTAATGTTGGGGAAGCCAAATTTCAAGCTAATTCCTCCGTACCAGCACCGCCTCTCAAGGGCGTTATTCAGCTGTTGAAAGTGGTCGCAACCAGTTGTATGCTTTGTCAAACCGCCAGGAGGCAGAGGCCTCACCAGATGTAGTCACCGGTATGTTACAAATTTTCTCTCATGATGTATATGTGTTACTTGATCCTGGGTCTACCTTGTCCTATGTGACCTATTATGTGGCTATTGGTTTTGGGTTTGAACCTGATATAATTGCAGAACCTTTCTCTGTTTCCACTCCGGTGGGTGATTCTGTTGTGGCTAGGAGGGTGTATAAGATTTGTGTTGTGTCTGTTTATAGCCGGAATACTGTGGCAGATCTCATTAAGCTTGATATGGTTGATTTTGATGCCATCTTAAGAATGGACTGGCTCCATTCATGTTATGCCACGCTAGATTGTAGAACCTGGAAGGTTACTTTTTCTTTTCCAAATGAACCAGTGATAGAATGGGAGGGTCATTCTTTAGCGCCTAGAGGGAACTTTATATCTTACCTCAGAGCATGTAAACTCATTTCCAGGGGTTTTTTGTATCATCTTATTCATGTTAAAGATTCAAATATTGAAAGTACTTCCCTTCCATCTGTTACTGTGGTAAATGAATTCCCAGAAGTATTTCTCGATGACCTCCCAGGAATACCACCTGATAAGGAGATAGATTTTGGTTTTGATTTACTACCAGACACCCTTCCCATCCCCATTCTGCCATATAGAATAGCTCCCGTAGAACTGAAAGAGTTGAAAGAGCATCTAACAAATCTTCTAGACAAAGGTTTTATCCACCCTAGTATTTCTCCCTGGGGTGCACCGTGATCTTCGTGCGAAAGAAAGATAGTTCCTTTCATATGTGTATAGATTACCGTCAGCTGAATAAAGTCACTGTTAAAAAAAAATATCCTCTTCCTAGGATTGATGATCTCTTTGACCAACTTCAGGGTGCTAAATTTTTTTCAAAGATAGACCTTTATCCGAGATACCATCAATTGAAGGTTATAGAGTCAGACATTCCCAAAATAGCTTTTCGAACCCGCTACAGTCATTATGAATTCTTAGTCATGTCCTTCGGGTTGACTAACGCCCCTGCATCTTTCATGGACCTAATGAATAGGGTGTTCCATCAGTTTCTAGACTTGTTTGCCATAGTTTTCATTGATGATATTTTGATTTATTCTAAGAGTGAGGAGAACCATGCCAATCACCTCCGAATCACCCTTCAGACTCTCAAAGATCATAAGTTGTATGCAAAGTTTTCCAAGTGTGAATTTTTGCTTAATGTTATTGCCTTCTTGGGTTTGGCAGGGTATTACAGAATATTCGTAGAGAGTTTTTCCTTCATAGATGCTCCACTTACTAAGTTGACGCAGAAAAAAGTGAAGTTTGTATGGTCTAACTCCTGTGAGAATAGTTTTGAGAAGTTGAAAGACAAGTTGACAACTGCTCCTGTTTTGACTCTTCTGGAAGGTACAGAGGGTTTTGTTGGTTACTATGATACGTCCTGAGTAGGACTTAGGTGTGTACTTATGCGGCACGGTAAAGTGGTGGCTTATGCATCTAGGCAGTTGAAGGTGCATAAGCGAAATTACCCCACCAATGACTTGGAGTTAGCGGATGTGGTGTATGCTCTTAAAATCTGGCGGCATTATTTTTATAAGGTACATGTTGATTTATTTACTGACCACAAGAGTTTACACTATGTTTTCTCACAGAAAGAATTAAATCTTCGGCAAAGGCGTTGGTTGGAACTTTTGAAGGATTATTACATGAGCCTGCACTATCATCCAGGCAAGGCGAATGTGGTAGCCAACATCCTCAGTAGGTTATCTATGGGCAGTCTTTCTTATGTTGAGGAAGGGAAGAGAGAGATGGTGAAGATATTCGTCGACTTGCAAATCTAGGGATGCGACTCTTGGATTCCGAAGATGAAGGAGTGGTTTTTCATGAGATAGCTAAATCTTCCCTTTGTGGAGAAGTTAAAGAGAAGCAGGCCGAAGATCCTATTTTAAAGCAAATTAAGAAAGATGTGGGGCAATAAAAGGTGATGTCTTTTGAAATTAGTGGTGATGGGATACTGAGATATCAGGGTAGATTATGTGTGCCAGACGTAGATGGTTTGCAGAAAAGAATCCTCGATGAAGCTCACACTTTGAGGTATGTTGTTTACCCAGGCTCTGCTAAAATGTACCATGATTTTAAAGCTATATATTGGTGGAATAATATGAAACGTGATGTGGCTAACTTTGTTTCCAAGTGTTTGAACTGTCAACAAGTTAAAGTGGAACACTTGAGGCCAGGTGGTACCTCCCAAGAGATAGCTTTTCCTCTGTGGAAGTGGGAGATGATCAATATGGATTTCATCACGGGACTTCCGAGGTCCCAAAACCAGTATGATTCTATCTGGTTAACTGTAGACCGGCTGACCAAGTCAGCTCACTTTCTGTCTATCAAGACTAGCTATTCAGGAGATAATTATGCCAAGCTGTACATTGAAGAGATAGTTCATTTTCATGGAGCACCTATATCCATTATATCTGATCGAGGTATGTAATTCTCTTCACAGTTT
Source organism: Capsicum annuum (assembly GCF_002878395.1). NCBI lineage: Eukaryota > Viridiplantae > Streptophyta > Magnoliopsida > Solanales > Solanaceae > Capsicum > Capsicum annuum. The sequence continues at coordinate 62,732,400 of NC_061116.1, read as the reverse complement.
TGGAGGTCTTTTCAGAGGGGTTTAGGTACCCAAGTGAACCTGAGTACTGCTTTCTACCCTCAGGCCGATGGGTAAGCCGAACGTACTATTCAGACCCTTGAGGATATGTTGAGGGCTTGCGTAATTGACATGAAAGGTAGTTGGGTAGATCAGTTGCCATTGATAGAGTTCGCATATAATAATAGTTACTACGCCAGTATTAAGATGGCTCCTTTTGAGGCATTGTATAGGAGAAGATGTAGGTCGCCAATAGGTTGGTATGAAGTAGGTGAAATGCGGTTGTTTGGGCCTGACCTTTTTCATCAAGCGATGAAGGATGTGAAAATCATCAGAGAACGACTCAAGACAGATCAGAGTCATCAAAAGCCCTATGCCTATGTTAGAAGAAGGGAGATAGAATTTGAGGTTGGTGATTGGGTGTTTCTCAAAGTCTCTCCTACGAAAGGAATCATGCAATTCGGGAAGAAAGGTAAGTTGAGTCCATGCTATATAGGACCATATCAGATTTTGAGAAGGATAGGTGGGGTTGCATATGAGTTAGACTTGCTGGTAAATCTGGGTTCTGTTCATTCGGTATTTCACATATTTATGTTGAAGAAATGTATTGGAGATCATTCTTTAGTGTTTCCTGTAGATGAGATCAATGTGAAAGACTCTTTGGTTTATGAGGAGAAACCCATTGCTATTATGGAGTGTCAAGTCCGAAAGTTGAGGAGCAAAGAGGTAGTCTCGGTTAAGGTGTTGTGGAGAAATCAGATAGTGTAGGAAGCCACTTGGGAGTCAGAGAGTGATATGCATGCAAGATACCCAAACTTTTTTTATTCGGTGAATGACCAAACGAAAGGTAAAATCTTTGTCTTATTCTTTTATGGCCTTAGTATGGTTGAAATCGTGCTTATCTGTGTTCTGCATCATCATTCGGGGACGAATGATCCCAGGGGGGGATAATGTAACACCCCGTAGTTTTATTAGACTTGATGTCACCTAGAGGCATGTGTGAGAGGCTAGCAACTTGAAAATATTCAAAGTATAAAAAGGGACTTAGTCATTTTGAGCTCTAAATCCTTGACGATTTTATTTTCAACCTTTCCGACACTCAATAGTTATGTTAGCTAGTTCATGATCCGGGAGGTCAATAGGTGTTCCCGGACTAGTTTCGGATTTTTCAGACCACGTTTGGACCTCGTTCAGTGTTCCAAAATAGTGGACCAACGCGATCTTGGCGCACTTTATCGCACACCACGTTGGTCAATCTTTGTGCAGAAAAAGTACTGAGGCTCGACGCGGTAGAGGCGCAACGCGTCGAGCATCGCGTCAATGCCCATGACCGCCACATCGCCTACAGCGTCGATGCCCAGTTGTATTAGATTTTAAAATTCGCGTGTTTAATGGCAATGGGGTCATTTTCCCTTATCCTAATACGCCCCAAACACGAAATTAAACACCATATCAGCACTTTAGGTAGGTTTTCAAAAAATAACTCCTTTAACATAAAATTAAAAACCCTAGCCAATTCTTTCAAGATCAAGAACTCATCCTTACAAGTCAATATTTTTAAGAACTAAGGTAAAATTTGGAATTCGCTCTTCCTCCTAAACAACCTAAGGTACGTAGGGTTTATCCTAAAAATACATGGGCTTGTTGAAACACTCAAATATGATTTAAAGTTTATCAAGCATGAATTTAGAAAGGGATTTTGGAATCCATTATTTTAATTATGCATCATGAATGTTTTAGTGATATTGTTGTTTCGGCCTTTCGGCCTTCCCCCTTTAAATCGATTTATATGTATATGTATATGTATGAAAATTGAAATTGAAGATTGTTTGAGAGCATAAATTAAGAAATCCCTCTCTTGCGTTGAATTAAAGTCTATGAACTTGTCGAAAAAGAGTTGAAATGGATGTTTTATGATTTGAAAGTAGTTTTCTCAATGTCATAGCATTTGAACATGATTTAGAAATAATGAGAGGGTGTTCCTTGATATAATTATGTTTTTGTGTTAAAGAGAAGGAAATTGCATGTGATTGAAAACTTCGATAGGACCACTTTGCGTGTTTTGAACTGTTGGAAAAGAGAGGTTCTTGCATATGTTTACGTGAGCTTTAAGAAAGAGTTCTTTGAAATAATTTATCGATATGGTGGTCCCAAACTTATGTCTTGAAAACAGAGATTATAATATACTATTAATGGCTCAGAGATGTAACTTGCAAGTCAATGGTATGACGATACCATATGTATGTATGCCATAACAGATTTAGAGTTTTTAGAGTATGTTTTCAGAGAATACATGTTTTAAAAGAGTTAAAAATGGGCTTAAAGAGAGTTAGGTGGTTACCTGAAAAAGGCTTGAGTTCAAGTTACTCTTAGCCTAAAACAGTATTTACCGATACAGATATATTATTATTTTATGCTGGCGACGGCCCTGTGGCATAGTAGAGACAGAGACTCCGACCCTTGCGGCAAACTTGGGTTAGGGGCTTGGCGGCCGAGTTAATGGCAGATTCCATATAGCCCATGGAATTTCAGAGTTGTAGGGTATACCACCTAGTACAGAGTTCAGATGATTCTTGTAGAGTCTTTTAAATATTCCCATGTGATTCTTTCTATATGATGTATTTATAAACTATTTTAAATTGCTCTCATATATGTTAAATATAAAGCATTATTTTGGATTTTCTCTGTGTACCAGTACAACTGTATTGACCCCCTATCTCTCAGGGTCTGAGGCTCAATCTAGGGGTCCGGCTAAATAGTAAAGATTTTAGAGAGAAGCAAGTTGTGCAGTGGTGAGCCTTCTTTATTCCAGAAGGCCTGTCTATTCCAGACATTTGTTATTTATTTAGATTTGGGTCTACTGGGGGCCTTATCCCAATTTTCAGACAGTTGTCATTTTATCATGTATTAGAGATTTTGCAGACTGGTTCAGTTAATGTCTAGTTACTGTTGGATTTTTATTCCTCATTGTTAAATTGAATTCAGAATATGACCATGATCTCATATTAAACTGTAATTCTGCGTCTTTCTGTATTGTATGAATTTGGTGCATGACTACCAGATAGAGAAGGGTGTCTAGGCCTTCATGGATCGGAATGCTCGTCACGGCCAGGGCCTCGATTTGGGTCGTGACAATATGCACGCAGATTGAAATTCTGTTTAAGTGAGATGTCCCAAGTTTCAACCCCCTCATTCCATAAAATTTAAAGTTCATCGATCAAAGGTTGCATGCAGACATCTATTTCGCTTTTTGAATTACGTGGGCCAGGAAAACACAATTCAAAAATATATAGGGACTAGTCATCAACATTTCAGGAGAAAGATTATATAGGGTGATTAATACAGGCCAACATGAATATGGCACAGCACCAACTGAAAAAAGGAGAGAAGCCATCCGCACATAATAACAAACAAATATTTTGTGGCTCAGCTGCAAAATTTGGATAAGTTGTATCAAAATACTTCCAAGACTCTGCATTAGATGGATGACACATATCACCAGTGGGCCTTTTATTTTCACTGTGTCATCTCATATGAGGAGCTAAGCTGTTTAAAGCATACTAGCTCTTCAACCTTGGTATTAGAGGTAAATAATGCATCGCCTTAGTAGCAATTTTATTTACACTACAACCACGCTTATATCGAGGGTACTGACAAAACTTACAGACTCTAGGTTAGCATCTTCCTTAAAGTATAACATGCAGCCATTTTCACAACAATCAATTCTAACCGAGAAGAGACCTATCTTTGACGCCAATCTTTTTGCCTTATAGAAAGAATCAGGAAACTCTAAGTCGGGGTCAACTAACTCTTTAATAAGGTCTATCATTGAGTCCATTCCTCCTTCAGCAATATTCCAGACAAATTTAATACTTAATAATCTAACAGCAACAGACAAACAAGAGTGCGAACACCCGTCAAAAAAAGGATGACTAGCAGCATGCAATTGTTCATAGAATTTGCCCGCTTCTCTATTAGGAATATCTATTGCATCCCAAAAGCATTGTGCACCATTTCTATCATCCTAGTATCTTGATATTCATTATGCCCGACAGACCTATTACTTTCTGCAACAACAAAGTTATTTTGCTCAACATCATCACCAATAGTACGCAATCTTAAAAAGTCCTCGTGAAACCCCGTTCTATAAAGATATTCCTTCACAACTTCTTCTTTTAAAAGATTTATACCATCACATCTAACACAAAGACAATGAATAGCCCGAAAACGTGACCAAACATCAAGTATCTTAGCATGTTCAACAAATCGTCTGGCACCTTCAACAAATTCCTCCCTAAGACTCATTCTATTATCATTATTCCGTTGATATATCCAGCTATAATCAGGTTCCATCTACACAATCAATCAAATTCAACTAAGTGGATCAACTAACCAAAATTTCAAATTTCAAGTACCTAAATTCAAAATAAAAAAGTACCTACATCATAATCAATTTCAAGTGACTAAGTCACCTCCTAAAACAACAAACTAAACCACATTCAAAATAAAAATTCACATTTCAAGTACCTAAACTTCAACATTATCAACTCACTAAGTCATCACCCAAGTCACAAAATTAAACATCATTCAAAAAAAATTCACCTTTAAAGTACCTACACTTTATCAATTTCAAGTGACTAAGTCACCTACCAAGTCACCAAACTTATCTACATTCAAAACAAAAAATTTACCTTTAAAGATCCTACACTTAGTAAATTTCAACTCACTAAGTCATCACCCAAGTCACCAAACTAAACCACATTAAAAACAAAAGTTCACCTTTAAATAACCTACACTTTATCAATTTCAAGTGACTAAGTCACCAACCAAGTCACCAAACTTAACTATATTCAAAATAAAAATTGAAATTTGAAGTAACTAAACTTCAACATTTTCAACTCACTAAGTCATCACCCAAGTCGCCAAACTAAATGACATTCAAAACAAAAATTTACCTTTAAAGTACCTACACTTTATGAATTTCAAGTGACTAAATCACCTACCAAGTCGCCAAACTTAACTACATTCAAAACAAAAAAAATTCACCTTTAAAGTACCTACACTTCGTAAATTTCAACTCACTAAGTCATCATCCAAGTCACCAAACTAAACCACTTTCAAGAAAAAAATTCACCTTTAAAGTACCTACACTTTATAAATTTTAAGTCATAAGTCACCTTCTAAAACAACAAACTAAACCATATTCAAAAAAAAATTCACATTTCAAGTACCTAAACTTCAACATTTTCAACTTACTAAGTCATCACCCAAGTCATTAAACTAAACCACATTCAAAATATAAATTCACCTTTAAAGTACCTACACTTTAACAATTTAAAGTGACTAAGTCACCTACCAAGTCACCAAACTTAGCTGTATTCAAAACAAAAAATTAACCCTTAAAGTACCTACACTTAGTAAATTTCAACTCACTAAGTCATCACTCAAGTAACCAAACTAAACCACATTAAAAACAAAACTTCACCTTTAAAGTACCTACACTTTATCAATTTCAAGTGACTAAGTCACCTACCAAGTCACCAAACTTAACTATATTCAAAACAAAAATTGACATTTCAAGTACCTAAACTTTAATATTTTCAACTCACTAAGTCATCACCCAAGTCACCAAACTAAACCACATTCAAAAATAAAAATTCACCTTTAAAATACCTACACTTTACCAATTTCAAGTGACTAGGTAACCAAACTTAACTACATTCAAAATAAAAAATTCACATTTCAAGTACCTAAACTTCAACATATTCAACTCACTAAGTTATCACCCAACTCCCCAAACTAAACCACATTCAAAATAAAAATTCACCTTTAAAGTACCTACACTTTATCAATTTCAAGTGACTAAGTCACCTACAAAGTCACAAAACGTAACTACATTCAAAATAAAAAATTCACCTTTAAAGTACCTACACTTAGTAAATTTTAACTCACTAGGTCATCACCCAAGTCACCAAACTAAACCACATTCAAAATAAAAATTCACCTTTAAAGTACCTAACCTTTATCAACTTCATGTGACTAAGTCGCCTACCATGTCACCAAACTTAACTACATTCAAAATAAAAATTTCACCTTTAAAGTACCTACAGTTAGTAAATTTTAATTCACTAAGTCATCACCCAAGTCACCAAACTAAACCACATTCAAAACAAAAATTCACCATTAAAGTACCTACACTTTATCAATTTCAAGCGACTAAGCCACCTACCAAGTCACCAAACTTAACTACATTCAAAACAAAAATTGACATTTCAAGTAACTAAACTTCAACATTTTCAACTCACTAAGTCATCACCCGAGTCACCAAACTAAACCACATTCAAAATAAAAATTCACCTTTAAAGTGCCTACACTTTATCAATTTTAAGTGACTAAGTCACCTACCAAGTCACCAAACTTAACTACATTCAAAACAAAAAAGTTTACCTTTAAAGTACCTACACTTAGTAAATTTCAACTCATTAAGTCATCACCCAAATCGCCAAACTAAACCACTTTCAAAACAAAAATTTATCTTTAAAGTACCTACACTTTATCAATTTCAAGTCACTAAGTCACCTCCTAAAACAACAAATGAAACCGCATTCAAAACAAAAATTCACATTTCAAGTACCTAAAGTTCAACATTTTTAACTCTCTAAGTCATCACCCAAGTCACTAAACAAAACCACATTCAAAATAAAAATTCACCTTTAAAGTATCTACACTTTATCAATTTCAAGTGACTAAGTTACCTACCCAGTCACCAAAATTAACTGCATTCAAAAAAAAAATTAACCTTTAAAGTACCTACACTTAGTAAATTTCAACTCACTAAGTCATCACCCAAGTCACCAAACAAAACCACATTCAAAACAAAAATTCTCCTCTAAAGTACCTACACTTTATCAATTTCAAGTGACTAAGTCACCTACCAAGTCACCAAACTCAACTACATTCAAAATAAAAATTAAAATTTCAAGTACCTAAACTTCAACATTTTCAACTCACTAAGTCATCACCCGAGTCACCAAACTAAACCACATTCAAAATAAAAATTCATCTTTAAAGTTCCTACACTTTATCAATTTCAAGTGACTAAGTCACCTACGAAGTCACCAAACTTAACTACATTCAAAACAAAAAAGTTCACCTTTAAAGTACCTATACTTAGTTAATTTCAACTCACCAAGTCATTACCCAAGTCACCAAACTAAACCACTTTCAAAACAAAAATTCACCTTTAAGGTACCTATACTTTATCAATTTCAAGTCACTAAGTCACCTCCTAAAACAACAAACTAAACCACATTCAAAACAAAAATTCACATTTCAAGTACCTAAACTTTTATATTTTTAACTCACTAAGTCATCACCCAAGCCACCAAACTAAACCACATTCAAAATAAAAATTCACCTTTAAAGTACCTACACTTTATTAATTTCAAGTGACTAAGTCACCTACCAAGTCACCAAACTTAACTGCATTCAAAACAAAAAATTAACCTTTAAAGCACCTACACTTAGTAAATTTCAACTCACTAAGTCATCACCCAAGTCACCAAACTAAACCACATTCAAAACAAAAATTCACCTTTAAAGTACCTATACTTTATCAATTTCAAGTAACTAAGTCACATACCAAGTCACCAAACTTAACTACATTCAAAACAAAAATATACCTTTCAAGTACCTACACTTGGTAAATTTCAAGTCACTAAGTCACCTCCCAAGTCACCAAACCAAAGTACATTCAATACAAAAATACCCCTTTAAAGTACCTACACTTAGTAAATTTCAAGTTACTAAGTCACCTACCAAGTCACCATACCAAGGTACATTTCAATACAAAAATTCACGTTTAAAGTACCTAAACTTAATCAATATCAAGTCACTTAGTCACCTCACATGTTACCAAACTACACCACATTCAAAACAAAAATTCACATTTCAAGTACCTAAATTCAACATTTTCAAGTCACTAAGTCATCTCCTAAAACAACAAACTAAACTACCTTAAAAATGATAAATTCACATTTCAAGTACCTACACATAATCAATTTCAAGTGACTAAGTCACTACCCAAGTCACCAAACTAAACTACATTCAAAACAAAAATTCACCTTTCAAGTACCTACACTTAATAAATTTCAAGTGACTAAGTCACCTCACATGTTAACAAACTAAACCACATTCAGAACAAAAATTCACATTTCAACTAAGTAAGTTCACAATAAAAAGTTTATATTTCAAGTACCTACGGTTCAACAAAGTTCAAAATAAAAGTTCCTCTTCAAGTAACTACACTTTTCACTTTCAAGTAACATATTAATTTATAGTATAATAAGTCAAACAATTGAACAAGTGTAACAAAGAAAATAAGTAGAGGTGTCGCATGTCCCTCTCATACCATATAATCATCACAAAATTACTATGGCATTCTTATCCTTCTACAGAAAATAATCCCAAACTAAACTACATTTAAAGACTTCATTACAAGAAAATAGAGAGAAATCAACTTACCTTTGCTTGGCCTAAATTAAAGGGAAAGAGATAAGCGGTCACCGAATCTAGATTCAGATGTGCTGGTAGCACAAAGATACTAAATTAGTACCAGAAGAATAATTTTTAACCTGCCATTCAAAATCAAATCATTTAATAAACAGTATCCAAGCAGAAGAATAATTTTGAACCTGCTAAAGAAAGCCATTGAAAATGTTTGTTGGAGGCTATATAAATAAAGATGGAAACTTGAGTATATTTATCAGTTAACTACCTCCAAAAACTAAAACAAAGATGGAATCTTGGTTGTCCCAATGAATTTATCGGAGTTAACACATAACAACCAAACCACTATACCACTTCACTTCATGTCCTAAAGTTAACCTCGAAGAAACCACAGAGGATCCTAAAATTTCATGTTCATGTACGTTGAAGCCATAGGAAATCTTGTTTATAAACTAGGGAATAAGAGATCTAAAAAGGAAGAGAGGATTATCTTCAATAAGAAAAAGATATCAAGTGATATTTCCGTTATCATCAAGAAAAGGGCACTCTAGCAGTTTCAATTGGCACAATTCCAGCAACACAAAAGTAGCCACAGAGTTTCTAATCTGTGTAGTACATAGGCAAATTTGTACTATTTTCCTATTTTCTTTTTGTGTAGAGATGAGTCTCACTCACCTTGATTGATTATCAAGTATTTAAGAAATGAGAAACACCAATACTATTATTCAAAACTTATTCTTGAACAAAAGATCTAATTAAGAAAGCACTAACAAAAGATAAATATGTTTGGTAGTAGGAAGGACAAAATTAATATGTTACAACCAGAAGGTTGTAAAGAAATGTCTGTTAAAAAAATTTTGGGGAAAAAAATCTAATAATAATAGAAATATTAGTGTCATGACTCATGATAAATCATAAAGACAAAGAAAATACCATCAAACGTTGTGGTAGGTGGTAAATACCTCATATCATTGTTAATTTATTTATCTTTTTAGAAAATATTTTTACTAATCACTGATTTAGAATGAGTCAAGTTTCAAAATAAATAAGCATCAAATATCATTAAAAAAAAAGTATATTGAGTAGGTAGAAGAGGAGACAAAATATGAAAAAGCAGTATCTAACACCCCATATTTCGGACTAGAATGAAATCCGTCATTCATATGCGTAGATGTTCCAAAATCCTCGAATCCTATGTAAATTTAGAGTGTTAATCAATATGTAGTGTGGGAATCTATTTGAGCATGAATTTAGATCATAGAGGTCCCCTAACTCAAGGACAAGATGAAAGCTTTCCTATCGTTCAAGTTTTAGTGAGCGTCAAAACTTAGGTCAACTTCAATTGACCATAACTCCTTGTATATATAGAATTAGAGAACCTACTATATGTCAAACGAAATCTCTTTGAATTAGATTTCCAGCGATACTAATTTTGCCCAAATTCGATACCGAAGTAAAAAGTTATACTCATTTTACTCCAGCATGTTAGCCTGGAAAATTGAGTGACAACATTCGTGATAACTTATCACAAGTGTGACGACTTATCACAAATGTCATCAGCCTTAGGCAGAATCCATCCCCCAGTGATGATATTTCTGATAAGTTATCATAAGTGTGATGACTTATAACGAATGTCGTCAGCCTTAGGTAGAAATCCATCAATTTCAGTCCCCGCCCCCCCAGTGACGACATTTATAACGACTTATCACAAGTCTGACGGCCTATCACAAATGTCGTCAACCTTAGATTTTCAGGAACTAGGAAGCGGTTTAGTAAGGGTATTTTGGTCTTTTTCCTTCAACTCCCACGACTTAAAAACCCTCAAGGGACGTAACTTTCTCCTATTTTTCTTTAGTTAAACAACTCAAAAACCCTCTCTTACACTTTCAACCACAAGATTAGGGTTTTTATTAAAATCATCTCCCAAAAGCAAGATTCAATCTTTTTTTTCCAAGATAATCAAGAATTAAGTTTCCCAATCCATGAACTCTCCAGCAACTCATCAAAGCTTCCTTTCTACGATATGCGTAGTGTTCATCCATGGATCCCTTTCATCCATGAAGCTCAAGAATCATGTTTTAAATTATAAATTGTGATTTCCTTGTTGTGTTATGACTATATTCATATTGATGATTGTTGTTTGGATTCAAGGTTGTATCTTGATGTGTTTTTCATGAAGCATGTGAGTAGGTTAGTTGAAACCCATTAATTTTGGATGGATTAAGATTGTCAAATTGATAAGTACACCTATGCCCAAAGTTGTGTATGTAAGGTGTTTGATAAAATGCCAAGAATGATAGAATCCATGTTTTTATGACTTAATAGTGCTTAAATGACAATTCCACGTTTTATTCCTTATGTCTCCACATGAATTCCATGTTATTGATATGTGTTGTTGTTATGAGTTGTTGTGATATGGAATGTCCATGATATTGAGGTATGCAAGTATACCCATGTTATATGTATTCCCTTTCATATCTAAGGTGTTGAGAACCATATGTAGTATGAAATCCCCTACTTATGGTATTATGAATTGTGGATGTTATTCCTATGATCAAGAAGTATCATGTGTGTCAGTTTTCTTCCATAAAGCCTGGGGGTACTGGTACCCGAAAAATATAACTGTGTGCCTAGAGCCGAGTCAGTCTCAAAATAATCTCAGTCGTGCTATGATCAGTCAAACTCAGTCAGTTACAGAATTCAAAACTCTCAGACAGTTATAGAACTTAAGAAATCTCAGTAATCTAAGTATCTTATCATTCCACCTTCAGTTCAGTACTCAGCTCAGATCTCAGTAGCATTCAAGAAATCAATTCAGAACTTAGTATCATTCAGTCAGATAATAGATTCAGTAGTATTCCGTCAGACAATGGAACCAAGTGAACTCAATCAGCTCAGTCAAGTAAGAAACTCAGTAACAGCTTCAGTTAAAATAAAGTACAAGTTCTAAGAATCAGTTCAGAGTCTTTTAGTTGGGAGTAGAACCTAGCACCAAGCGAGTGCAGAGATGGCGGCTCTCCGTCATAGAGGCATAGTTATTAGAAACAATCCCTAAACTCCAGAACTGCGAAGCCAGCACAGGATGTAGGAGTCACCCATCAGAAAAAGGCTTGTCACCCGTCAGAGAGGCTTGACTATTATACTGCCTTAGGCTTGACTTCCTACGGGGGTCACCCATCTGATAGGCTTGACCAGAGAGGTCTTTACCCATGGAACGATATTGACACCCTTCCAGCTGGGGTTACAGGTTGGACCCCACTAGTTCAGACTCAGGGCATGTCGGTTAAGTGAGAACTCCCACAGTTACAGTTTCAGTATCAGTCTTCAGAGTAGAACTCACAAATCAGGACTATCAGATACAGTCATCAATCTCAGTAAGGAACTCAGATAGTTCCATAGATTTATAGACCACCCGCTAGATAGGCTTGGTCTAAGATAAAGTTATTCAGAATCAGTACTTATAGAGGTCACCCATTAGATAGGCTTGATCTCAGTCTCAGATTCAGTTGAGTATTCTCAATATAAGTTTCAGAGATCACCCGTTAGTTAGGCCTGATCTCAAGCTTAGTCACTCTTAATCATTATTAAAAGATTTCAATTGTCAGATACAGTCGCTCAGTTTCAGTTACTTACGCATGTATGTATTCTCACGTTCATATTAGTCCGCATTGTTCATGCATTTAAACCCCTTTGCATTTAGCCTACCTCACTCGTATACTCAGTACATTCAGACATACTGACGCATTTGCGCGATGGTTCTTTCTCTTATGTTTCATATGATGTTGTCGTAAGTGTATCAGGTAAATATTTACATTTAATTATGTACTTTCTTCTATTAAAGACATATATAATATTGATTTTGAGTAATTGAGGAGTCTAAAACATTTGTCCATGTCAACCATTAGTTGTAGAAAGGTAGAAAATTGATGTTGGACAAGACCGAAAGATAATAGTATATTCTTACAGAGTATTTTGTTATTTGCGCTCTCTTAATTTTTCGATCTTTTTCTCCCTTTCTGTTATATTTCATATCATAAATATTAGTCTCATCCCTAAAATGGATTATAGAGTACTAATAATATTTTTTTTAAAATTTAATATGGCGTATAGGTATGACAAACGCTCCTCCGTAGCTTAATTTTTCTATACATCTTTTTCTTTGGTGAGCGGAAATTTTTAATTAATTAAATTTTTCATTGTATATATATAATTTTATTGACTAAGATGAAATACTTATAGTGTCAAATTATATCTTTTAAATAGACATAACATTATTGCTATTTTTAAATAATTTTATTTATTTATATATGTTGTTATTTATCAACACGAAACTCACGTGCAAAGTACGTACACTTAATAGTAAATTTAAAAAATTTAGAGTTCTATGAAAATTGAGTTATTTTATGAAAATAAAAATTTAGATTTTTAAAAAAAATAAATTAAAAAGTGCAAAAAGTGAATCCAAAAATAGTGAAAGCACTTGAGATGTTTTTCAAAAATCTAAATGTTTTTCAGGAATGCAAATATTGTTAAAATGTACTAGTATACATACCCGCGCGATGCACGAAATTAAAAATTTTAATAGTTTGAACATATCACGTCGTCATTTTGTTTTTTTTTTAAATATAATTGTCATATTACTTTTTAATGAAATGTATTTAATAATATACACTTATTAAAATATTAATACATATGCACAATCATAAAATAACATTTTGATATAATTAAATATTATAATTATATCATTTTTTTATACCACCATTTCAGAATATATCATGGTTCTAGCTATTCAAAATTTCATTGTCAGTTTCTTCACACTTTATTCAAATTGAATTACATCCACCTTGGAATGAAGTTCATTTTGTTGAAAATAAATAAGAATGTGTCAAATTTAAGAAAATATGTGTAATCATATGACATGGGTACTCGCTGTAAAATAATGCTTTAATACTTTGAATTTGAATTGTTCAATCTTTAGTATCTTTAAATTCACCACTATAATTGATTTTTAATCATTGTCATGTTTACTGGACGTTCTATTTTATCTATCTGGATTAGAGTCTCTTAAAATTCACACAATTTAAAAAAAAATCTCATAGTGATGCTCTGCCTCATATTATGCATATTGTATTCACATTTTAAGTCATCTGTCTTCTGTATTTAAATGTCTATGTTTAGATGGGTCTTATACTTTTTATTTTATATTAACTCTTTCTTTGTGTTCTTTTATTTACTGCTACTACGTTACCCAATACTTAATATTGTGAAATTAAAATATAACTTTAATTTAATTGTTACTTAATTTGATATTCTTATCCTCCTCCACCACCACCACCACCGTTGCCGCCACCGTCGCCACCGCCACCATGAATTTCTATTTTTAATCTAATGAAATCTTTTTTTCAAATAAAGAATAATATATTTTCAAATTTAAATATTTAATAATAATTTAATAAGTAAATAGTAGTAGCATACTATTTAATTATTTAATTATTTAATTATTATTATTATTGTAATTATTATAATTTTTTTTTTTTTTATTATTATTATTATTATTATTATTATTATTATTATTATTATTGTTACGCACTACTACTACTAATTTTACTGCTATTATTTATTATTACCACTACTACTTCTACCAAGTATGCAGTAGTTCTTGTTTATTCATTTATTTATTTATTTATTATTACTATTATTATTATTATTATTATTATTATTATTATTATTATTAATTTTACCTTTTTTTGGTTAATATTATTATTAATACTACTATTACTCCTATTACTATTTTTATTATATGCATTGTCACTACAATTATTTACTTATTATTATTATTATTATTATTATTATTATTATTATTATTATTATTATTACTACGCACTACTACTACTAATCTTACTGCTATTATTTATTATTAATATTATTATTATATTTTTATTTTTTATTTAATATTTACATAAATTATATTTAGATATTTTTATAATATTTATTTAAATTTTTAAATAGATAAACATAAAAGAGTAAAAATTCATTCAAAACTCTTTAACCATGAGTTTCTATTTTTAAGCTAATGACATTAGTTTTTCAAATAAATAATAATATATTTTTAAATTAAATATTTTAAAATTTTTAATATATTTATTTATTATTATTATTATAATACTAATAATAATAATTATAATAATTATTATTATTATTATTATTATTACTACTACTTTGTTTTGTTAATATTATTATTAATACTACTACTACTCCTATTACCGTTTCTATTATATATATTGTCACTACTACTATTTACTTATTTAATTATTATTATTATTATTATTATTATTATTGTTGTTGTTGTTGTTGTTGTTGTTGTTGTTGTTGTTGTTGTTGTTGTTGTTGTTACGCACTACTACTACTAATTTTACTGCTATTATTTATTATTAATATTTTTATTATATTTTTAACTTTTATTTAATATTTAAATAAATTATATTTAGATAGTTATATGATATTTATTTGAATTTTAAAGAGATAAGCATGAAAGAGTAAAAGTTCATTGAAAACTCTTTAACCATGAATTTCTATTTTTAAGCTAATGAAATCTTTTTTCAAATAAAGAATAATATATTTTCAAATTCAAAATATTCTACATTTTTTAATACATTATTATTACAACATTATTAAGTTATGTCCTAAAAATTGTCACGTG
>NC_061116.1:62636251-62714195 GCF_002878395.1 Capsicum annuum | reverse complement strand
GAGAGAGAGAGAGAGAGAGAGAGAGAGATTTTGAAATATTTATGGACAAACAAGTATTTTGGAATAATATGAAAACGTATTTCAAAATATTAAGAATAATATTAATGGCCAAACGCCTACTTAGGTGTCGCTCTTGTAACTATGACAGCTAAGTCTTGGGATATTTTGATGTATTGTTTACTTTGATTTGAGTATTTCAGGAGTTATTATATTAGTTAATTGTATAAATATTATACCGTTTGTCTTTAATTTGAGTTGATTTTGTTTGTTGGGTCTGACTTACTATGGTTGGATTAAGGTAGGTATCATCATAACCCTTGCTATTTTGGATCATACCATTGTTATAGATCAACCTATAAACATTATGATTTCAATTGAATTCTCCTTAAAGCTACTGTTTTAGCCTTTTAGGTTGCTACTATTTTTGCATTTTATGCTATTACTTGCTACTATTTCAGCCTTTTACGTTGTTATTTTGCTATTATTTTCTGTAGAATGAACTAATGGTTGTTACTGCCTACTTGATGAATGTATTTGGCCTATTGAGTATTGCCTATTAGATATTGATGTCACTGGTAAGTGGTAAGGCAAATGTTGATAAGTTAAGTATTGTTGTAATGTTAATAACTGTTAAGTGTTGAGTATACTGGTAAGTGGTAAGGCGATGAATATTTGGGACTTTCTGCCAACCCTTCCACTCTCTAACTTTTGCAAGCCTATACAACCTCTTATCCCCTCATTTCTCCTCTAACCCGGCATACAAACACTCAAACGCTGCAAACTTGGCAGCTATAACTGCCAACTTAGCCTCCTTCCTAGCTACCTTGTATACCTCCCTATTTACCCGCTTCTCTTCTTCATTTTTACTCTCAATCAACTCAACATACGCCCCCTTCT
Source organism: Capsicum annuum (assembly GCF_002878395.1). NCBI lineage: Eukaryota > Viridiplantae > Streptophyta > Magnoliopsida > Solanales > Solanaceae > Capsicum > Capsicum annuum. The sequence goes on along the minus strand of NC_061116.1, from coordinate 62,713,298 downwards.
TGATCTCCACTTTCTTCTTCACTTCTTCATTCCACCACCAGTCCCCCTTTGCCGACTTGCCCGGCCCCTCGAAATACCCAACACACCTTTAGCAGTCTCTGTGATGCAGCTGGCCGCCGTATCCCACATAGCATCCACGTCCCCACAGCACTCCCACGCCCTCATACCCACCACCTTTTCCCATATCTCTAGTGCACTTTCTAGCGTCAAGCTACCCCACTTAATTCTATATCGACCCTCCCCGACACATCTCTTTTTCCACTTCTTGATAGACAAGTCCATCACTAACAGCCTATGCTAGGTCAAGAGGTGCTCGCTCGGAATGACCTTACAGTCCTTACATAGCACCCTATCCCCCTTCCTAAGCAACAGAAAGTCAACCTGAGTCTTGGCTTTCGCTCTTCGAAAGGTAATCAGGTGATCCTTATTCTTCAGGAAACTCGAGTTCACAACCACCAGCTCAAAGGCCCTCGCAAAATCCAATAGGGCCGCTCCCTCGCCATTTCTAACACCGAAGCCAAAACCACCATGCACATCGTCATAGCCTCCAGGTAGGACCCCAATTGCCCATTGAAGTCCCCTGCTATGACGATCTTCTCCGCGCTAGGCACGCTTCTCACCACCTCGTCCAAATCTTCCCAAAATCTCGCCTTCACCTCCTCCTCCAAGCTCATCTGCGGCGCATAACCACTACACACATGCATCGTAAAACCCTCCAAGACCAACTTAATCTTCATCAGCCTATCACTGACCCTCTTAACCTCCACCACCTGACCTCTAAGCTCCTCATCCACTAAGATGCCAACTCCATTCTGACACCTATCCCTCCCCGAGTATCAAAGCTTCTACCCATCCACATCCCTAGCCTTAGATCCTACCCACCTAGTCTCCTGAACACACGCAATATTCACTCTCCTTTTCTTAAGAATCTTCACCAACTCTATGGACTTACCTTGAAGGGTCCCAATATTCCACGACCCTACCCGCAACGTACTTCTCTCGTCTCTCGCCTCCCTCTACCACCCCTCTCCGACCCAGCCTTAACACCCGACCTATACCCCTCACCCACCCCTGCCTTCACCCCTAACCACCTCGGACATAACCCTATTCCACCATCGACCCCTCCAGCCACTACTCAACACCCACCACACCAAAAACAAAGCCCCAAGCTAACAACCCAACGGACAAAACAACCTTATGAAAACAAAAAAAGGCACGCACACAGAACACTACCCGGCCTAGCAGGCAAAACACACACCACACAAATCACCAATAAGCACCACAGCCAGTCCCCAATGTACTCACAAAAAGCCGGAACTAAGCACAGACAGAGACAGTAAAAAAGCTACAAGAAATAGACAGGAGACAAACAAGAAACCAGAAACAAGAGCAAAAACAAAGACAAACAAAATGGAAACAAGCAATAAAATAAACAAAATAAACAACAAAATAGACAAAATAGTTCAAAGAAACCAAAACTGAAAAGAACTGACTAAATATTAAAGTAAAGATGTCACTGGTATGCCTGCGTGCTGCTGGTTAGACAATATTGATGTCAAAATTAGCTGCCGGAGCATCACTGAAATTCTACTGGCTCGTCTGGTTCTTGCCGGAATCTGGTCGTTGGCGTCTTCGTACCCACCTGCTTTGACCGGTGCTACCCCCTTACACTTCGCCTCAGCCAAGGAGTCGAGCTGGCGGAAACCCTAGTCCCGCCGATGATAGCAGTGACGGGAAGAGAAAGGGAAAGAGGGGAGAGAGAAGTAGGATAGGGAGATCTGGGGAGAGAAAAAACCATATGCATGTGTAACCAAAACCATATGCATGTGTAACCATTTTATTTACTACTATATATAAGTGAAGGTTGGGGTGACTAAAATTACCGAAATACCTTTGGTAGTTACCCCAACCTTCACTTATTGCACCAAAAAATTACTGAAATACCCTTGGTAGTCATTTAATAAGGAACAAAAAGATATTACTACTATCTATAAGTGAAGGTTGGGTGACTAAAATTATCGAAATACCCTTGGTAGTCACCCCAACCTTCACTTATTGCACTATAAAATTATCGAAATACCCTTGGTAGTCATTTAATAAGAAACAAAAAGATATTTATAAAAAAATACTACCATATATAATTCAATTACAAAGGTCTAAATAAAAATATTATTAAAATAATACATATATTATTGAAATACCCTTGGTAGTCACCCCAATCTTCACTTATTGCACCATAAAATTATCGAAATACCCTTGGTAGTCATTGAATAAGGAATAAAAGATATTTATAAAAAAAATACTACCATGTATAATTCAGCTAGATAATGAAGACCCATTTTACGGACCCAATATTACAGTATTAAATAAAACTATTGATATTTAATTAGTTTATTAAAAAAATTAATATTTTTAAATAAAATGATAGAAAATGATAATAAAGATCAAATTTTAAAAAAAACTATAATTTTTTATTTTTATAAAATCAAATAATAGCTTACAACTTATTTAAATTGTCCTAATTAAAATAAAAAAAATATGCTTCAATGCTTATGTTAACAACAGGTCAAAACAGGTCCAACACTTTCTTGAATTAAATAACTAATTTTAATATTTTTATTTTTAAATTTTATTTGAAAACCATACAAGAGGATAAATTAAAATTATAAGTGTTAATATATTAACATTTTTTATAAAATCTTACGAGCAATATTTTATGAAAATATGATCTGTTTACCTAATATACTATATAAATAAAGTAAATAGTGTATCTATATTGAGGAGATAAGAGATTGTTCTTATCCATATAAATATATCATAAATTCATTTTCATAATGAAATAATATAAAATAACTAAAGATACGTTATTGATAGTTGAAAATTATCTATAAAAAAATAGAGCATAAATCAAATAAATATTGGTGGAGTTAAATTTTTTTTAATAAAGAGATCAAAAAATATATTATTTACTGCTAGTTTAAAGGTATTTTACATGCAGGTTAATTTATTTATTTATTATATCGTACTCTCTTCATTCCTCTTTATTTGCTCTATTTGGGTTGGACACACACCTTAATCTCTTACTCCTATAAAATTAAAAGTAATTTCACTAATATACTCCTAATTAAATTCTATACCTCTTTCCAAATCAATAATGACTACATTTGTTGAGTAAGGGCATAATAGGAACATTTTGTTCAAACTATTCTTGAAAGATTAAAGTAGCAAATATTTAGGAATATAAGCACAGCCAAAATGAAGCAAATAAAAAGAAATGAGTGAAGTATTATATATTTTATTTTTAAGATTACAAATCTCAACTTTTATGAAAGCTTGCATATAATTATATTTATATCATATAGTCAAAGCTCTTTACTTTGACCATTTAATGTACTACAATTTTTTTAAGAAATTTTTTCTTTTAAATATCTATTTTGCGAGTTGACATGCACATCAATTGTGATTACGCCTACAATTCATAAGCAAATATAAAAATTATGTGTTCGAAGGCTTATATGAATATTACATATGTAATTCTTTTTCATTTCTAGTAAAACATTAATAGACATATTTAATTATATTTTTTGTAAACTTATTTGATAATGAATAAAAAAAATCTTTAAATAGGTTAACTTTTTAAAATTTTAACCCACCAAGTTCATGCGTGATAGTATTTTTTGAATAAAAAATTAAAATATCAAAAGCTTGGAGTATTAGAAATATTAGCAGAATCAGAATTTTCACTTAGAAAATTTAAAATATAAGAAAATAAATATATGAAAAAAAAAAATCAACATTTACCACATAAAATATAAAATAGTTTTAGTTCTATACAAACAATTTAGTATTTCGTGAAAGGAGATTCTTGAGCAAAAAAATAAAATATTAAAAGTTTAGAGTATTAAAAATTTTGGCGGCAGCAGAACACTTAGAAAGTTCAAAATATAAGAAAATAAATATATGAAGGAAAAAATTTAGCATTTACCATATAAAAATATAAAATAATTTTAATTCTATATAAACAATTTAGTATTTCATAAAAGGAGATCCTTGAACAAAAAATAAAATGTTAAAAGTTTGGAGTATTAAAAAAAAAAACCCATATGCATGGTTAACTATTTTATTTACTACTATATATAATTAAAGGTTGGGGTGACTAAAATTATCGAAATTCCTTTGGTAGTCACGCCAACCTTCACTTATAATAATAATAATAATAATAATAATAATAATAATAATAATAATAAATAATTTATATATATATATATATATATATATATATATATAATAGAAATAAAAATAATAGTAGTAGTAAAAAATATGAAAGAAAGAGAATAGTACCCACAAAGGACAAATTAGTAGTACTACCAACCCTTTACTTCTATATTAGTAGAAAAAATGCTGGTTGAAAATTATGAAAATCTTGAGAAAGAACAAACTTTGGAGTTTGAGAATTGCTTGTTCTATGAATTATCGAGTCATTCAAGTTCTAGACTTTTCATATATACTATATATTTTTAATTCTTGACTTAAATATTTGCTAATATATTATTGCTATTCAGATTTTAATTATTTATGTATATAATTAAATATTTTAATTTTTTTATATTATTATCACCGCACTTTCAAAAGACAATCATCTCACGGTTCGCCTCGCTACATGGCAAGGCAAAGTCTCATCACCTTTCGCCATCCAAAACGCTGGGTCAACTCCCAACTCCAAAAAATTATTATCTTCATGACCAAACGGAAGCTTAGATATGTTTTCCATAAGGATATGATAGACATTTAAGACATTTTAAAACAGTGAACCTGTTCAAAGTTATATCTTATAGACAAAAATTGAAACTTAGAGTTGTCTATCAAACATAAGTTCTAATTTTTACTCATGAGGCAAACATTTAGGACTTTTTAAGACAATGAACCTATTCAATTGACACAAGTTCTGTGTTATAAGTGAACATTAGAATTTATCTAGCAGGACAAAAATTCATGACTGCACACTTTGAGCGACACAAATTAAACACTTTGAGGGACCTAGGTGTAATTTCCTGCTAAACAAAGATTACCATCGGAATGGCACTATATATGCCCCAGGGAAAGCATTTAACTGCATGGTTTCAGACAAACTCAACCTTGTATAGCGACAACAACTCCATTAAACATCAGACAACTAGTCTAAACTTACAAATCTTGATACAAAATCAGTTCAGTCAGCATCCCAGTCGGTTTCCTTAGGAACCTTTTCCACCAAAATGCTCTAATCAAAAACTCGAATTTGGCGTACCACAATCAACAGGTTTCACCCGATATTATTCAATGCTATGCTGTTGAAACAGTCGAACAAAGTAAATTGGCAATATCTACTATGTATGCCAAAAGAACATGCTCTTTTATTTCGCAAAAAAGGAATTATTATAACATTTATCTCTAACTGCAGGTTCTCTAAGTTATTTATATGTACAAAAAAAGTGAAACTTATATATATCAGGTATAATGCAGTGACAAGGCTTGGCACCATAACATAGTTGGAAACCTCACTCCTGTACACAACCAGTGCTTCAATTTTGATCTGCCTTAGTGAAAGACATACCACAACAGTATCACAAAGAAAGGTATGTATAATCACATGTGCAAAAGATTATTCACAGTAACAGTTACCGAGTGCGTTCTCTGTAAATCCTGCAAATTCAAATTTATCAACTTTTAATTGCAATTCTGAAAGAAGCGCCAATACAGGAATGTTATAGATAATGAGTGGTTCATGGATGAAGCAAACTTAGAACTCATTAGTCCATTATAGCTACAATTGTATATTAGTACTATTTCTCAAATGGCAGTACATTGCACCAAGGCAAACTTAGGCCCCTTTCATTCTATTTAGGAAAAAGGTTCAAATATGCCACTGAACTATCAGAAATAGCTCATTTATGCCATCAGTTAAAAGTTGAGCTCATTCATGACATCACCATTACAAAACCAACTCATCCATGCCATTACTTTTTAACGGTGGTTTTCAAAAACAACTTTGCCACGTGGCCTTTTATTAGAGTTCCACGTCATTAATTAAAATAAACAAAAAGACTCAAATATACCATTGAACTATCAGAAATGGCTCATTTATGCCATCAGTTAAAAGTTCGGGTCATTCATGTCACCACCGTTATAAAATCAACTCATTCATGCCATTACTTTTTAATGATGGGTTTTTAAAAATAGCTTTGCCACGTGGTCTTTTATTAGAAGTCCACGTCATTAATTAAAAGAAATCAATATTAATTTCAAAATATCTTAAATTAGTTAGTATCAGGATTATTTATTCCAGCATTTATACCATAATGATGGGAGAAGTTATCCCATATACATGGCGGAATAATTGGAATAGCGGACTTCTTTTTAAGCCGTTATTTGAAAATGATTTTTCAACAATGTATGCTCCACTAATTTGTGGTGGGAGAAGTTATTCTATATGCATGGTGGGATAATTAGGATAACAGACTTCTTTTAAGTCGTTATTTGAAAATGATTTCTTCAATAATGTATACTCCCCTAATTCGTGATGGGAGAATGGAGAAGTTCTATTGGTACACCTCTTTCTTTTTCTTGCTTGCTCTAATCGTTCATTGGTTTATTTTCTTGCAACTTCGGAGTATATACTGGAGTCACTGGAATTTAAACTAATCAGTTACTGTAGGATAGAATTTTTGAGGTTTCTGTTAAGCGTAGCATTTATAATGATTTAGAATCAACTAGAAATAGCCAAAAGATATACATTAATCACTATTTTTTCTGATTAGAAAAATAGTTGTTGTAGGAAACAAAATATTTTAATGGGTGTGGGTCGGATTATGTTAAATGAATCGGTTGTTTTTAATGGGTTTAAGATATTTTGAAATTAATATTAATTTATTTTAATTAATGTCGCAGACCTCTAATAAAAGGCCATATGACAAAAATGTTTTTAAAAATCCACCATTAAAAAGTAATGACATGGATGAGCTGATTTTATAACGACGATGGCATGAATGAGCTGAACTTTTAACTGATAGCATAAATGAGTCATTTCTATTAGTTTAATAGCTTATTTGAGCCTTTTTTCTTATTTTAATTAATGACGAGGACCTTTAATAAAAGGTCACATGTCAAAGCTGTTTATTAAAATCACCGTTAAAAATTAATGGCATGAATAAGCCAATTTTGTAACGGCGATGGCATGAATAAGCCAAACTTTTAACTGATGGCATAAATGAGTCATTTCTGATAGTTCAATGGCATATTTGAGCCTTTTTCCTTCTATTTGTAACCTTCAGGATGAAAGAGTTACATTATTTAATATTACTAGATATTTTAGCTTCTTTTTTTTTCCTTTTAGGTTGGGAATGGGGGATGAGGTTTGGGGAATGAAAATAGCGCAAGGCAAATTTCTTCAAGAAATGTCAAGCAAGATGGACAGTTAATGTACAGTAATACATATCTTGTGTGTAAATTTGCCACCAGCCACCCAAATAACAATCCCTGAAAAGTGGACTTATTGCCACTTAGCACGAGATCGTAGCCCGCTAGTAGCCCACTATTACTAGCACGAGATCGTAGCCCATTATCACTTGATATAAAGGTAAGACATTTAATAACTATAACATATCAAGGTGAACAATTAAGACAAAGATTAGAGTACTATGAATTTCCATTGTGTCATTGTAGTTCTATTTTCTGTGCCTTTCTTTCTAGTAGTTAACTAATGCCCTTTTCAGTACTAAGTTTTTTAAATTGTTTTGACAAATATTCATGATTTCTATCGGTTCTTAAAGTCTTCATACTTTTATCTAATTGACTGAGCTTTATTCATATATCTTTTGAAGCATTCAAGTGCTTCAGATTTATGAGAAATCAAATAGACATAACCAAAACGCATGAAATCGTCAATAAATGTAATGAAATATAATGCACCAGACCTTGCCCTCACATTCATTCGACCACAACTATCAGAATGAATTAATTGCAGTGAGAATTCAGCTCTTTAGCCATCCCAAATAGTTAGCACGTAATCTTTCCAGCAAGACAATTTCCACATGTTGGAGAAAGAACATAGATGTCCTTCATTCGTCAATCTAGTCATTCGATCTTGTCTTATGTGACACAATCTAGCATGCCATGTAATAATATAACATTACTGCTATATATAAGGGAGCATCCACTTTTTTGATAGTCTTCACATGATTTTGGTTGATCTCTTTTACCCCTCATTGAAGTTTTTATGACCTTTTAAGTTAATATATATCTTAGTAAATTTTAAAAACTTTTAACGACTTTTACATGCTACTAAAAATAAAAAAGCTGATAGTGACCCTCACAAAGCATACTCAAAACATATTTGAATCTTTATGTTATATGAAAATGTTATTAAACTTGTTTAAATTATATTTGTCTTAAGAATTTATTATAGACACACAAATAATTATCCTGTCACGTAACTTCAATCATAATATAGACTTAATTGTTGAATTAAAATATTGTTCTTATAATGTTATTTATTGGTGTAATTTATAATTTGTCATTTGCAATTTCATTTTTTAGTTGTCGATTAAATATAGTCTATTTTATTTTAAAATGTAATTTTATGTCGTACATGCTGACAAACAAACAAAGATTTCACTTAAGATAGAATTAAATTTTAAGTTAAAAGAATGAGCACAATTAATATATCATTGTTAAATACTTTTAAAAAGTGTCAAATATATAAATTAGTCTTTTCATTTAAATCAAATAAAATAAATTTCAGAACACGATATATTTAGTAAATATAATTTTATGGGCTCGCAGTTTTAACATAAAATTTACCTATTAATATTAAAAGAGGAATAATAAAATATTATTTTATTATTTATTCCTAAAATGCTTGAAAAAAATTGTAAGTAAAGAAACCAAAACAGTATATGAAGCTCAACTTGAATCAATTGAGTTTATAATCTCGAAAGATTTCAGTAAAATAAAAATTAGAAAAGCTTTCATACATGCATTTGTTTGATTTTTTTTTAAAGTCTAATATTTAAACTAAGAAAAATATTATCTTTTGACTCCCAATACCATTTTGTACTTTACTATTTTAGTAACTTCTTAGAAAGTGTCAAATTGATGTCACAAAAACGAAAAAGTGAGAATAAGAAAAAATTAAAAATATTTTTATTTTTTAACATTAGTATGGGCTCGAGCTTAGCACAGGTCAAATAACACTAGTTATTATTAATAGAATAAAATGTCATATCAACATAATAGTCACAAGTTGAAGGATTACAATTTGAAAAGATAGAGCAATCATAACGAAGTTCAAAATCATAAAAGAAACATTGTCTAGAGTTTTTTTTTTTTTGGTTAAAACATTGTCTAGAGTTATTCTAACACCACTGCAACAACAACAACAACAACAAAAAACCCAGTATATTCCCACATAGTGGGGTCTGGGGAGTAAGATGTACGCAGTCCACACCACTACCTCCGGAGAAGTAGAAAGGTTGTTTCTGATAGACACTCGGCTCAAGACAAGGAATAATAATCAAATCCGTAATAAAGCATGTAACAAAATGACAAGACATAAATACGCCACCCACAAGGAATAATAAACAAAGAATAGTCAACAAATTCGTAATAAAGTATGCAACAAGGTGACATAACCCAAGAATAATACACCGACCAAGTAATGTCCTACCCTAACAACCCAAGTTGGCACTAGCCTTCTATCCTAATTTACGTCCTCCAGATCTTCCTATCTAGAGTTATGTCCTCAGTGAGCTGTAACTGCTCCATGTCCCGCCTAATCACCTCTCTCCAGTATTTCTTCGGCCTACCCCTACCCCGTCCGAAACCATCCAACGCTAACCTCTCACACCTACGAACCGGGCATCCGTGCCCTTCCTCATCACGTGTCCGAACCATCTCAATCACATTTCACGCATTTTGTCCTCCACAAAAGCCACTCCAACCTTTTCCCGAATAGTTTCATTCCGAACTCTATCACCCCTAGTAAGCCCACACATCCAACGCAACATCCGCATTTCCGTCACTTTCAATTTTTGAATGTGAGAGTTCTTGACTGGCCAACACTCCGCTCCATACAACATGGTCGGACGAACTGCCACCCTGTAGAATTTGCCTTTAAGCTTGGGCGGCACCTTCTTATCACACAATACCCCCGAGGCGAGCTTCCACTTCATCCATCCTGCCCCAATACGATGGGAGACATCCTCGTCAATCTCACCGTTCCCTGAATCATATACCCGAGATACTTGAAACTATCTATCTGACACACTACCTAGGAATCCAACCTAACTACCACCTCGTTCTCCTGCCTCAAATTATTAAACTTGCATTTCAAATATTATGTCTTGCTCCTACTCAACCTAAACCCTTTAGACTCAAGGGTCTATCTCCACACCTTTTAACTTATCATTCACACCCCGCGTCTCATCAATCAAAACTACACCATCTGCAAAAAGCATACACCAAGGCACCTCTCCTTGAATACGCTGCGTCAACACATCCATCACTAAAGCAAACAAAAATGGGCTAAGAGTAGATCCCTGATGCAACCCTATCAAGATAGGAAAATGTGTTGAATCTCCTCCCGTCGTCATCACTTGGGTCTTAGCTCCATCATACATGTCCTTGATTGCTCTGATATACGCCACCGGGACCCCACTCACCTCTAAGCATCTCCAAAGAACCTCCCTAGGGACTTTGTCGTACGCCTTCTCCAAGTTGATAAACACCATGTGCTGACCCTTCTTCCTTTCCCTATACTGTTCCACCAGTCTCCGCACCAGGTGAATTGCCTCTGTCGTCAAGCGCCCGGGCATAAATCCAAACTGGTTCTCCGAGATAGACACTATCCTCCCCAACCTCAACTCGACCACTCTCTCCCAAATCTTCATAGTGTGGCTGAATAACTTAATACCCCTATAGTTGTTGCAACTCTGAATGTCCCCCTTATTCTTATAAAGAGGGATCATAGTACTCCACCTCCAAGCCTCGGGCATTTTTGCCGATTTGAAAATGTCGTTAAATAATTCAGTCAACCACCTTAAGCTAGCCTCACCAGAAAACTTCCAAAAATCCACAGGAATCTCATCAGGTCCCGTCGCCCTACCCCTACGCATCCTAGGAACAGCCTCTCTGACCTCCCCCACCTGAAAACGTCTACAATAACTAAAATCATGACACTCCTCTGAGTGCTCTAGCTCCCCTAACACAATAACTCTATCCCCTTCATCATTCAAGAGCCTATGAAAGTACGACTACCATCTTTTCTTAATGTGCCCGTCCTCTACCAAAACGACTACCATCTTTTCTTAATGTGGCCGTCCTCTACCAACACTCTACCATCCTCCCCCTTAATGCACTTCACCTGGTCGAGATCCCGACCCTTCCTCTCCCTAGCCTTAGCAAGCCTAAACAACCTCTTTTTCGCTCCCTTCTCCTCTAACCCCGTATACAGGCTCTCGACCGATATCGTCTTAGCAGTCGTAACTGCTAACTTAGTCTCCTTCCTAGCTAACTTGTACTCATCCCTATTAACCCGCTTCTCATCTTCATCCTTGCTCTCAACCAACTTAGCATACACCCCCTTCTTAGTCTCCACTTTCTTCTTAACTTTTTCATTCCACCACCAATCCCCCCGACGACGACCAACCCGGCCCCTGGAAATACCCAACACCTCACTAGCAGTCTCTTTGATGCAACTAGCCACCCTATCCCACATACCATCCACGTCCCCCATACACTCCCACACAACTCTAAAAAATATAAACAACGATAGTAACAAAGCAACAGAAGGAAATAGAAGGCACAAGCAAAGTAGATGGAATAATCAAGAAAAAGTCAATCCCACAAATAATAAATAAGTCAAGCGATGAAATAATCAGGAAAAAGTAGGTAGCAAAGGTTAGAAAGCACCGGGTTAGCAGACTGATACAAAAAATCTCGCCGAAAAATTCACGTTGGAGCTCCAAATTCAGATCCGGTCGAGCACAGACCAGTAATCTGGACACACCGGGGTCCGTCAGGTAAGCTGGACACGCCGGAGTCCGAGTTGGTCAAGCCGACAGAAAACTTGCCCTGTCCCGCCAACGAAAGCAGTGGAAAAGTGCAGAAAGGGCGTAGAGAGATGGGTGAAGAGAGAAAAAACTAATTGGGGAAACGAACTTACCTGCCGCCGATGTTCCTGAGTCGGCACCGACGCTGGAGTACCAACGGTCACGTCAACGGTGACGTTAGTTCAGACCAGAGACGTTAGTTCAGAGACGTTCAATGATTTTTCAAAAAATAAATAAATAAATCAAAACCAACATCTAATAGAACAAACTCAGATACTACGTTTCATTGATTCTTTGAAGCATATAGGACGCCATACAACATCAAAGATCAGTCACCACGTAAGTCTACTTTGCAAGTGTTAATATCTTTGATTTCAAAGACTTCAAATCATGCATTATTTCCTACATATATCCATCTTGATCTAGGTGAAACTCAATGAAACTCCACAAACAGTTCACTTCTAGATCAGGACTCACATGGTCGATGAGTTTACAATCCATATAGAATAAGATTCTGTTAAAAGCAGAGAGCTAGAAACATATATAGCACTTAAAAATGCTACATTTTTCTGCTCGAAACAATCACGAGCAAAATGCCCTAGAACTTGACAATTCTAACACTTCATCCTGCTCGTCTTTCTTCTTGACAAAAAGTTTTTCCTTCTTGAAATTCGGCTTGTTCTTTTTCTCAGAGGGTCCTTCTTTGATCTCCTTAACCTTCCCGTTCTTTTTTCAATTTTTCTTGTGCTTGAAGCCTGAAGACTTCTTACCACTTGATTTTGCCATAAAGGCATTAGAAGCATCTCTAGCAGCACCAAGTTGCTCGTCCTCAAGTTCAACATCACGAAAAACATCAGAAAAATTTTGATGTAATTATTGTGGGTTAAATTAACCTTCAAATGCTCCCAATTATTGGGAAGAGACCAGATCACTACTTGAATCTGTTTCTTATCAGAGTGAACATGACCCACCCTTTGAGTTGAGCTATTATGTTTGACATCACCCTAAGGTGTCTCTGATGTTTTGATCGTGATGCTTCTTGTAAATGCCAAATTTGATAGTTAGCAATCTGAGGCGGGTGACATATGTAGCCCTATATGTTCCTCGCAAGTGTGTCCGACATGAACAGTAGGATTATTCCTCACATTCATGAATGAGGTCATTAACCACAGAACTAACTGTTATTCCACGTGCAGCGGAATCAATTATTTTTTTAAGCTTTATAAGCTTCAAGATATCTTTTGTGGTGTGCAGTGTTATCCTCTTCTGGTTGACTTAAAACATGGTTAATACCTTCAAGAGCATTTTGCTCTTCCAGTACATACCATATTTTATGACTCTAGATGTCGTAATTGTCACCCTTTAATTTCTCACATTTGTTCAAGTCTGCAATGATACTTTTTGATGTCATGTCTGTGATTAGATTACGCAAGTTCATTTAACAATTATGCATGTGACTTACACATTTAAGCAAATCAATTCTCATAAAGGTTTCACATTTAGTGCAAAATCGAAAGGACATGTACGCTTCCAATCATCATCTACGAACTAAATATTCAACCAAAATTAAAATTAATTTCTTAATATGTAACATAATATATATTGAAGACTATAATAACATAGGTTTTTAAGTCTAATCATTTTACAATATTCTACTATACAACTACAAAAACTTATTATACATATAAAAGATAGTCAAATATGTGTTAATAACAGAATTTGTAAAACTACAAGTTACAAAAATATTAAACTATGATTCTTTGTACCTAGCTTTTAGAGCCAATGTGAATCTCCATAACGATTCATGAGGACCAAAGTCGTGATAGATATCAGATAATTCATCCTTCCAACAGCTTGGTAAGAATTTTAACAATATGCCCAATAAATCCCAATCTTCAACATAAATATAATAGTCATATATTTTATTTATTATTGTCCAAACACGATTGAGAAAATTTCGTAAAGTTTCAACTTCGGTCATTTAACTCCTCAAATAATTTTCTTCCTTTCCTTTTACAAGCTCTTTTCTCTCTATTTAGATTTGCAACATCCTAGAATCATTCCTTATGAGTTCAGACTAACGTCTGAATCATTACTGATTTTAGTCCTCTTGCGACACACTTTTCTACAATTTTCCTTTGCTCGTGTTTTAGAGCCACTCTCACTTGGAGCAATTTGAGCATGTCCCCATTCAACCATATCTAAAATGGGAACAAGGAATCAAATATTGGTTATAACCATTTAATGCAACAACGTAGGTCACAATGACAATCTATAAAAGCAACTTTAGGACTATGGAGTCGAGAATAATATCAAGACATATTTTTACAAGCATGAAAAAGTTATTTCAACGAAATTACTTTAACATTGAAGAATCCTCATTCAAATAATAAGTCATAACATACATTTCCTAAAGTTCACAACTTTTCAAATTTAATATTAAATAAGGACTATAAACTCTTTGTATTCCTTATTAAAATATTATAAAGAAAAAAATAAAGTACTACACGTTTTCCACTGTTCCTTTTCTAGAATTTTCTCCTTTCTTAATGAAAGGTGAAGTGCATAGCACTATTTTCTTTTTCAGAAGAGTTAACGACCCTATTTTCTTCCTTGCACTTCATCTTCTCAAAAATACTTGCACAGAACATATTCTTCTTTATTTCTCTTTTCAAAACAAATTTGAAGGATATGAAAAGAAAGCCCACGGATCTGTTTTTTTTTAATTTATTTATTTCACGTCTCCTACAAAATTTCGATGGAGGAATCCAAGGAAATACACAAATTTATAATCAGATTTGTGGCACAATGATAGTGCATCTGATTTCAGATCAGAAAGATGCATTTACGATCCACATCGGATCTATATTCGGTTCTCTTTTTTTTCTAAGAGGTGAGTACAAATTCATAACAATTAATTTCAATAGTTTTCACACTAATTTTGTATCAAAATTAATTTGATAGTGTCAAAAATATATAACCAGTGTAATAACTACGAAAAACTAGAACAATTAACCTAAGCTCTGATACCAATGTAAGTAATTTAAGCAAAAACAACAGATTGTGTACCTTAGACTCGCTGCGAAAGTTGTTGATTTTGCTAAAAAAAAGTAATTGCCCCAAATCGACTTTGTCTCTCTTTGGAACAGCGTATTCTTCACAAACTAAGAGTCTTTTTGGTGTTGATGTTTATCTTTGTTTTCTTGCTTCTCGTTTTTTAATCACTTTACTTCGAAGAAGATGATTAATAAAGGGAAATTGTGATAGATGTTCACTAGTTACAGAGTAACAGTTCACCCCTCCCTTTTTTTTTTTAATTAAGATAATCTTCAATCCTATCTTCTTTCCAGAAAAAGAAAAGAGTCGGATCGGTTCAATGGGCAACCCATGACCTGCAAAATCTAACATCTCCCACTTTGCACATGGTGGACAAGACCCAGGTCAGTATGACATCAACAAGACACTCGATTCGTATGACAAATAGTCCGTGCGACCGATGAGCATCAAGAGTTTTACCTATAAGATTTTACAAGCTACACAAGAATCCAATTACTTATGGAAAGAATTCGCTACTAATATGAGGATACTATTACTCACCATTAGAATATGAATATGAATAGAAATAGTATATGGAATCCTAGTTGGAAAAGGAGTCTAATGTAGTATCTATAAATAGGGCCTCATATGTAATAATTTAGACAATAGTTCAATAATATTCTTCTCTTATATTTCTCACATGGTATCAGAGCATTGGTGAGATAACTTCAGAAAAAGAAAACTCCGTCACCGTGCATCAATTTTCGGTGACTGATGTGTCATTATCTATTTTGTGGGTGGTGTGCAAAATCCAACACCACCACGAGGATCGGAAAGCTAAGTCGACAAAAACCCGACCAAAACCACTAGAAAAATCCAAGCCACACGCTCCCACGTGCCTGCAGGAGTTCCATTTTTCCGATGAGATATGTGTCACAAAACCGCATGAGGTATTCTTCGATTTTAGAGGAATCTACAATACCTTCTACAACTCCATCTATAGTGCCACCACTCCTAACTTATCATCATCGTCCACATACAACATTAGGCTCAGATGATTCCCGTCCTGCACTTGACTCTACACCTACTACAGACTTGTCTCCTCCAATTGCACTTCGAAAAGGTATACGGTCCACCAGTAATACTAACCCTCATTATACCCTTTAAAGTTATCATCGTCTATCATCATCCCATTATGCCTTTATATCATCTTTGTCCTCTGAATCCATCCCTAAGTCCACAAAAGAAGCACTTTCTCATCTTGGATGGCGATAGGCTATGATTGACGAGATATCTGTTTTACATACGAGTGGTACTTCAGAGCTTGTTCCTCTCCCTTCAGGTAAATCAACGGTTGGTTGTCGTTGGATTTATGTAGTGAAAGTTGGTTCAGATGGCAAAATTGATAAGAGTTAAGGCTCGCCTAGTTGCCAAGGGGTACACTCAGATATTTGGCTGGATTATAGTGATACTTTCTCTCCCATGGCTAAAATAGCATTTGTTCGTCTTTTTTTATCCATGGTTGTTATTCGACACTGGCCTCTTTTTTAGTTGGATATCAAGAATGTTTTTCTCCATGGTAACCTTGAAGAGGAAGTTTATATAGAGAAACCACTTGATTTTGTTGCTCAGGGGAGTCTAGTCTAGTGGATATCTGGTGTGTCGATTGCGTCGACCACTTTATGGTCTAAAACAATCTCCCCAAGCCTGGTTTGAAAAGTTCAACATAGTAATTCAAAAGTTTGACATGATTCGTAGTGAAGCAAATCACTCCGTGTTTTATCGACTGCTCCAAATCTATGTATTTTTTTATGGTTTACGTTGACGATATCATTATTACGGGCAATGATCAAGATGGTATCATCAGATCGAAGCAACACCTCTTTCAGCATCTCCAGACTAAAGACCTCGACAGAGTAAAATATTTTTTTAGGTATTGAAGTTATTCAGTCCAGATCAGGTATTGTTATTTCACAATGCAAGTATGCCTTAGATATTCTCGAGGAGACAGGAATGATGGGATGTAAACCTACTGATACTCCTATGGATCTGAATACTAGACTTCTGCTAGGAAAGGGGGAGCCACTCAATGATCCGGCGTCTAGTTGGTAAGTTGAATCATCTCGCAATGACCAAACCTGACATTTTCTACCCTGTGAATATTGTAAGTCAGTTTATGGATTCCCCCTGTGATAGTCATTGGGACACAATTGTTCGCATTGTACAATATATTAAGTCAACTCTAAGTAAAGGACTACTCTTCGAGGATCGAGGTCATGAGCAGATCATTGATTGGGCAGGACCACCTTGTGATGGATGTTCTACTTCTAGATATTGTGTTTTAGTAGGAGGCAATTTGGTATCCATAAAGAGTAAAAAACAGAGTGTGGTTGCTCGATCTAATGCAGAAGCAGAATATCGAGCAATGGCACTAGCCACTTGTGAGCTAGTTTAGATTAAACAGTTGTCGAGAGAGGTAAAATTTGAAGAAGTCAATGAAATGGAACTTGTGTGTGATAATCAAGTGGCTTTTCATATCGCATCAAATCCGATATTTTATGAAAGGACTAAACACATTGAGATTGATTGACACTTGTGAGAGAGAAAATACTTTTCAGAGATATTATTACAAAACTTGCGAAATCGGGTGATCAGCTTGCAGATATTTTCACAAAGTCCCTCACTGGTCCTTGTATTAATTACATTTGTAACAAGATCGCTACATTTGACTTGTATGCACCAGCTTGAGGGGGAATGTTAGAATATGAATAGGAATAGAAATAGTATATGAAATCTTAGTGGGAAAAGGAGTCTAATGTAGTGTATATAAATAGGGTCTTAATTTAATAATTTAGACAACCGTTTAATAATATTCTTCTCTTATATTTCTCACACTCACAATAACCCAGACATCATTCACTACTCCAGTAGTTACTTATCTGATCCTTCATCCTCTTAAAGAAGTGAATTCGAGTTCATGTTTAACTTTATATCACAATCACGCTTGACATCTATATGATAAGTGTAATGATCGACCTGTGTATACAAGTTAAATTAATAATCTTAACTGTCCTACTCAGATCTATTTGTTCTAGATCAACTATTTTCCTAGACATGCACCACATTGCCGAATCACTCATGGCTAATAGTGTCATGCTAAAGTAGCAACCTGATTGAAACTTCAAGAAACACCCAAAGGTCAAAGGATATTCTAAGAAAAGTTCATGTAACTTTTTGGGGTCTCACACAATGAAGAAAAATGGGGTCTCACACAATGAAGAAGAAGGGAACCATTCTTCCATTAACCCATTGGTCTCTAAGCACACACAGTATGAAACACGTGCTACGATGTTCTCACCTTATATTGGTGTCTGTCTCATTCTTTCAATTATTCAACACCGTACAGATCTTGGTCTAGACACCTCTAGATATCTAACCCGGGTTTATCTCATTAATGATGCTCAAACCCCTTTCTTAGAGAGACTCATATCTGGCTTACAAAACAAGTCAGATCATAGTGGTGGAACTCATCTCTTCACGTTCTCAACGTAAAAGGCGATTGCTCGTGTGAGAGAGTCAATCTCATGACTTGTTCGACACATTTTATCAATAGAACACATTATCACATACATATGGGATATGGATATAGATTCAAGAATCTTATATTGATAAGAATATTATAGCAATCAAGTCATTTTATATTACTCTCTAATAAGAGGGAAAGAGCAGGAGAAGCAGGCAGCTCTCCGTCAACATGTTTGCTTCTCCTGCCTGCTTGTTCTTCAGCTGCTTGCTCCGTGATTTTACTATATCACCTCCAATTAATTATTATAGGTCATTTATGTATTAAAAAATTAATAATATTTAATAAAAAAGTAAAATAAACATTTATGGTATATTTGCTTCAGCTGCTTCAATCGTAGCTTCATTAAATATCGCTCTTAATTAATTATTACGTGTCATCTGAGTATTAAAAAATAATAATATTTGATAGAAAAGGTAAAAAATAATATGAAATGATAAATTAACTATTGATATTTTAAATGAACTTGACGACTTATATGACGTCCACTTAAAAAAAAATTACAAATATTTTTATAGTAATTTTGCTATATCACTTTTAATTAGTACTTGATTTTATTATATCACCCCTAATTAATTATAATATGTTATTCACATATTAAAAATTAATAATATTTAATAAAAAAAAGTAAAATAGGCATTTATGACATTTCTGCTTCAACTACACCAATTATCTCCGTCAATATATCTATTTCTCCTGCTTATTTCATAAGTTGCTTCCTCTGTGATTTTATTATGTCATTTCTAATTAATTATTATAAGTTATTTATGTATTAAAAAATTAATAATATATAATGAAAAAGTAAAATAGATATTAATGATATGTCTGCTTCAGCTGCTTCACCTATAATTTCACCATATCACCCATAGTCAATTATTATAAGTCATCTAAATACTAAAAAATTAATATTAAAAAATTATTATAAAGTCATCTAGGTATTAAAAAACTAATAATATTAAATTTACCTGACGTTTTCTATGAGGCCCATTTAATTTTTTTCCCGCAAGTATTTCTGTATAGTAATTTTGTTATATCACTTCTAATTAGACAGGTCTGCTTCGTTGTTTCAATCGTGATTTTACCATGTCACTCTTAATAAATTATTATGACCATTTACGATTTTGTCAATTAATAATATTTGATAAAAAAAAAGGTAAAATAGATATAAAATGATAAATTAACTCTTGATGTTTTAAATTAACTTGACGTCTTATACAAGGTCCACTTCAAAAAAATTTCACAAGTATTTTTTATAGTAATTTTGTTACATTACTTCTAATTAGTTGTTGTGAGTCATTAATACATGTCTGCTTCGCTGCTTCAATCGTAACTTTACTACATCACCCATAATTAATTATTATGGTCATCTAAGCATTATGACACTTAAGTTGGAATAGAAGAAAAAAATATTAGACATCACAATAATTTAAAACTTAAATTATTTTTAAAAAAATGTAAATGACTATCAATGGTACAAAAATTTGGACAACGATAGGAATATATATTATTTGAAAATTACATAAAATATATTATACATAAACAATAGGTAAGGCTAAGACAGTGTTGTAAAAGGCGCCCGCCGCGTCGCCAATGGCGAATGGCAACGCGAGGCGAGGCTTGGTCGCCTCTTCACGTCGTGGCATTGCGAAAATCAAAAGGCAACTCCTTTGCGAGAAAGGTGAGGCGACAATGGCGTCGCGTTTTAATTTTTTTAAAAAAAAATAGGGTTTTAGGTATATAAGCTAATTTTACGACTTATTTACCCATTTTGGCCCTACCAAATTTTTTTTTGGTGACTGCGCCTACTACTATTCATCTCACAAGTTCGATTTCGGCGTCGTACTTCGGCGACTCCCACTACTCCGGTAAGCAGCGAACTATTTTAATTTCTTTTTTTTTCCTTCTTTCTTCTTCTTCTTCTTAATCCAGCGATTGGACTTGTATTTTTTTACTGTTTTTTTTTTCTCTTTTTCTCTTCTTTTATTTTCTTTCCAGTCCACTGTATTCTGTAACAGTGGACTTGTATTACAGACTTACACTGTTACTATAACAATAACCAGTAAACTTGTAGTCTTATTATGTAATTTTTTTCTAATAACTTATATAGAATTAACATAGTATGATAGTAATATACTAATTAAATGACTTGATTATTAACAGCTATTTCAATTTCAATCGTGTCTCAATCAACTAGTAGCAAACAAAGGGACATAGGATGGAATTATGGTACACAAGGACCATCAAAAGATTCGGTGATATGCAATTTTTGTCGACGTACTATTAATGGTGGTATTACTCTATTCAATAAACACTTGATAGGTGGAAATAAAAATATCAAGATATGTCAAAATATATTAATTCTTGACTTGAGATATTTCCTACTATATTAGTGTTATTGAAATTTTGATCATTTATATATTATTTTAATTTTTTTATATTAATCGCCGTCGTACATTCAAAAGGCGATCGCCTCACCACGCGGCGAGGCCTTGTCGCCTTTCGCCGTCCAAAGCACTGGATTGAGAGAGTTGAATTCCAACGGCAATTAATCCATTCTGATATTTGTGGTCCAATGAATGTGAGGGCAAGGTCTTGTGCTTTATATTTCATTACATTTATTGACGATTTCACGCTCTTTGATTATGTCTACACGGTTTCACATAAATTTAACACACTTGAATGCTTCAAAAGATAGACTCTCTATTAAGCCCAAAGACTATTTTTATTGAGCCTTTCGCAGAGGTGATTAATTTGGACTAGGAAGAAAGAAAACAACCTTTTAAACACTCGATAATGGACTGGGAACTTGGAAAACAAACGCAAATGGCAACAGAAGCTCCAAATAGTAGAAATCAGAGGATGGACGAGCAAAGAAGATCGTTTTTTCTGAAATTGTACGAAGACCAACTGGCTCCCTATAATGAACCAGTACCCTTGAGCACAGAAGAGAATCTTTCAAAAGAGATAATTGAGACAAGGGCCACAATCTGGGTTCATCTCAATGTGATCAAATTAGGGCAAACTTTTGGCGCAGCTATTAGGGCGTGTGAAAAGGAGGCCTATTCTTTGTGCATGAAATTGGATCAAAAGAGATACGTGGAGAGGCATGCAGAAAAGGGCAAATTCTTTTCCTTCTTACCAACATAATTCTGAAAGAGCTCCGGAATTTGATTTGAAATGAAGTTCAAGGATGGAGAACCGAGAGCCAGTGGGAGGAAATTAACCATCACTAATAAATGAGGTTAAAAATTGTATCCTGGAATGTGAGGGGGATGCATGAGGATACAAAAAGGGGTGTAGTTAGGAATTTGATTAGTCAATGGGTGCAGATGTGTACATCCTGGTAGAAACAAGGTTGGGGGGAAATGTCAATAGAATTATTCACAGTATCCGGGATTATACATGAGTGGGGAAGATACATTTGGTGGAAAGTGCTAGCAGTGGGAGTATTTTAATACTATGGGATTATGTATGGGCAAAACTCAAACGTCGCCTGGTTTGTGACAGCAGAGTATGCTGATTGTAGGTGGAAAGAGAACTATGGGGGGAAGGTGTGCAGGGCCATAGGTAGTAGGGTGTGACTTTAATGTTATCAGATACCCCGATGTGAGAACAAACTGTCGCAGAATCAATGGAGCAATGTCTGAATTTTCAGAATTCATTGAAGAGACGGAACTTGTGGATCCTCCTTTATTTGGAAGATCTTACACATGGAGACGAGGGGAGAATCATAGAGTTCCTCCAAGAATTAATAGATTTCAATACTCTTCATCATGGAAGGAGCAGTTTACTCTCATCAAACAGATGCTAATGCCAAACATTGGATATGACCATAACCCTATCATGTTGTCTTGTGAGAGTTGAACTACAAAAGAGCTATTTCAAATTTGAAAGCTGGTGGCTGGGGATAAAAGGGTTTTGGTTCAAAGAAAATGTAAGACAGTGGTGAGAATCCTTCATTTCTAATGGGAGGCCTGGCTATTTTTTTTTTTTAGAGAAAGATAACTAGGGAGGCCTGGCCGCCTGGCTATGTTCTGGCTGACGTACTGAAAATGCTAAAAGACAAGTTGAAGGATTGGCGCAAGAATAACAGGGGCAATTGGGAACATTGGAAACAGAGAAAGGTAAGACATTCTCAAAAAATTGGCAAGCTTGGAGGTTGTCCAAGAACAAATAACTCTCACAAATGATGAGATAATACAAAAATCAAATCTACACGCGGAGTTTGAGAAGTGCAAGAAATGAGGAAAAAGCTTGGAAACAGAGATCAAGGATAAAATGGTTGAAATAGGGAGACAAAAATACAAAATACTTTCAAAGGATAACTACAGCTCACAAATTGGCAATTCTAGAGATAACCTGAAGGTGGAGGGTATTGAGGTGACAAGTCCAGAAGATATTAAAGAAGCTATTCAAAACTTTTACAAGACTTTGTACAGGGAAACAGAAGAGTGGAGGCCTCGACTAATCATACATGAAGTCACAGGGATCTCAGTGGAAGAGCAAGAGGGATTACAAAGACAATTGGATGAGGCAGAAATCCTAGAAAGCATTAAATTGTGTGTTGTGGAGAAAACACCTGGACCTGGTGCTTTTCACATATCCTTCTTTCTAGCTTTTGGGGAGCTCGTGAAAAAGGACATACTGAATACTCTCCAATACTTCAATGAAAAACAGAAGTTCGAGAAAAGCTTCAATGCAACTTTTGTAGCTTTGATCCCAAAAAAGATAGGAGCTAGAGTTGAAAGTTTTCGGGGCCTATAAGCCTCATAGGTGGAACATACAAGATTGTGGCAAAGTAATTAGTTGAAAGATACAAGGTTGTTAACAATTTGGTTAATAAGCATCAGATGGCTTTTATAAAAGGGAGACAGATCATGGATGCAGCTCTAATTGCCAGTGAGTGTGTGGACTTGACTTAAAGGTGAGGACGCAGGGTCCTGTGCGAGCTGGACATAGGAAAAACCTATGATCATGTCAATTGGAAATTCTTGTTACACTCTAAAACAAATGGGATTTGGTGGATGATGGATGAAGTGGATAGAATTCTGCATCAAAACTGTTACGTTCTCTCTTCTGGTAAATGAAAAACCTGTAGGTTCTTTTTGCTTCGGAAAGGGGCCTCAGACAAGGTGACCCTTTATCCCCTTTTTTCTTTATAGTTGTCATGGAGGGTTTTGATAGCGTGATGAGGATAGCATTGCAGAATAGGCGGATTAAAGGCTTTGATATAGGAGAAAGCAGGGGGCAGACAATGGAGGTATACCATTTGCAGTTGCAGACGCTACAATGATATTTTTGTGAGCCAAAGGTGGAACAGATTTGTTACATCGGAATGATCTTGACAATTTTTAAGCGTCTTCAGGTCTAAAGGCTGAAGGTTAACTAGGGAAAAACCAACTTATTTCCATTAAAGGAGGTTCCTAACATCCAGAACCTTGCTACCACTCTAGGAAGTAAGTTGAGAATCTGCCAACAATATATTTAGGCATTCCTCTGGGCAGCAAACATGTAGCAGGGTAGATTTGGGATGGAATAATTGAGAAAACCGAAAAGAAGATTGGCTACGTGGAAGGCACAATATTTATCTCTGGGAGGGAGACTCATTCTTATCAACTATGTCCTTGATTCTCTTTTTTTGAGTCAAAGGTAACTTTGTATTAACAAAAACTCATCATCCAAGAGATGATGATAGATCTTACAACTCCCAATCAAATGGATTTTCCTCCTAGCAGACTGCCTAAAAAAAGAAACTTTACAAGTTACCTATGAAATCTACTAGATCTATGGTATCCCCCCAATTTCCTGTTTAAGGCAATGGCTTTTAATCTTCTGGATGCTGCAACTCTTGCCTTTAAAGAAGCACCTGGCATTTCTTTCTTTCCACAGCATCCGCCAGACAAAAGCTGGAATACTCAACCACCAATCTTCTGTTGAACCTCTCTTCCCAATTCCTTTCCAGCTGTTTAGAAATTCCAGTGTGGACCTTGGCATTGGCCAGCTGATCCCCAGGATACAAAAAAACATGTTCCACAATTTTTCAGCTATGTCACAATGCAGAAATAGGTGGCTATTCACTTCTGCATCTTGATTACACAAAAAAAATCTAGAGCAAATCTGCATTCCTTTTCCTTGTAGAGCTTCATGAGTTAGGCAAGCTTTTCTGATAACTAACCAAACAAAACAAGCCACTTTCAACGGACTTTTGACTTTCCATATTTGCTTCCAAGGCCAATTGATTATCTGGTTTTGGTTGTTGTTTCTATTCCAATAGCATGATTTCACTGTAAACACCCCTTTATTGTGAATCTGCCAGCTTGGTTTCTCAGAAACATTAGAGATTCCAGAAAACGCACTCAGTATCTGAAGGAGTCTAGCAATATCTGACACTTCCCAATCTTTAAGAGCCCTCCTAAAGATTAGGTTCCACCCATGCAGACTCCAAACTTGAGCAACTGTATCATTTCTTTGTGAACTTAAGATATAGAGCTGGGGAAACATGTTTCTCAAGCTGTCTTCCCCTATCCAAATGTAACGAACCTCCTAGTCATTTCGTGAATTTTTCTGGTGTTCTATATTTTTGCTCTCCCCATAGTTTGTATACGTGATCAATGATTCACGGGATGGGTAGTATCAATTTTTGAGGTGTACGGAAGTGATTTAAGTGACTAATTGGGTTATTGGATTTAAGGAAGTTAAATTCGATCAAGATGATCCCGGATTAGTGTTTTAGTGTTTTCAATAGATTTGGAATATACTTTGTCAATTTACATATTTAATTTATTTCTATAGAGTTCCGAATAAATTTCGAAATTTATTAGAAGTTTTGGGTATTAGATAATTAATTTAGTAGAAGTAGTGGACATCTATTTTTCTTCTCATATAACCCACGTTAAGATCAGTTGAAGTCAGTAGGTTTAACTTTGAACTATAGCAGAAACTCAACAAAAAAACGATTTACGCGTGGTTGAGTAAGGAAGAAGAGGATCTGGGTAACTTGAGGTTAGTTAATTTAAATTAATTAGTACGTAATAGCGATAGCATGTGAATTTGTATTTGGGACGCCATATGTTCCAATTTCTTGGAAAAACTGGGAGGAAGTGGAAAGATGCTCCACTGTAATGATTACTGCAATCATTACTTATAAGTTATAAGTAATTCAAAAGAAAGAAATAATAAACAAAGCAGATCTTTGGCCAGCTGGATAATAATTAAACAAGGAAAGGGTCGCCTGCTACTGTTTTAGGTTTTCGGCGTTGTACTCCTATTTCGTCTTCGATTAAGTTGTTGTAGGTACTTTATAGGATATTAACAACTACTATTTTGATAGATTTAGGTTTAGATTTGGAGTTTTTGGAGTAAAGATTTGTTAGTTTGGGGATCGAATAATAACTCGTTTTAGTTGAAATTTAAGTACTAGTTCATACTCTTATGGGGATTATATGTATCTCAACAGATTTTGACCATTCAGAAGCTTTACGGAAAGGGAAGACCCTTGCGAATTATCTTACCTTCTGATTCTTCGGTCGAGGGGTGGTTTACGCATTAGAAATTCAAGAGCATAGAGTAATAGCTTACTAATGAAATGGCTTTGCAGATACAATAGAGGGGAACATTCATTATGGAAAGAAGTGATTAAGTGCAAGTTTGCCAAACTCAACCCATGGTGTACCAACTTGAGTACTGCTTTATATGGGATAGGAGCTTGGAAATTTATTAGATCTGTATGGTCGAACCTTGAAACGAATTTACACATGATAGTAGGAGATGGTAAAAGAACAAATTCTGGAAGGATGCTTGGAAGGACATGTTCCACTGATGGAGACCTTTCCATATTTATTTATCTTTAGCAACAACCCAGAAGGCACCATTAATGATGTTTGGAGTGCACAGGACTGAAATTTATCCTTCGGAAGGATGTTCAGACAGGGAGATAGATAGGGTGGCTATCTGCTAGGTAGAATTGGTGATTTCAATGGCACCAATGCTGAACCAGATACTCTGAGGTGGAGACACAATAGTGATGCAGTTCACTGTCAACAGGGCATATGGAATATGGATTGGAAGACGACAAGATGTGATGCAGAATGGGGGCAACCAAAATTATGGAGAAACGTATGGAAGTGTCCAGCTCCAACCAAGGTAAAATGCTTTACTTGGTTGGTAGCTAGAGCATGTCTGACAAAAGAAGTCTACAAGAAAAAGGGATCATCTTAGTCTCCAGATGTTTCTTGTGCAAAGTAACATATGAAACCAACAAACATCTATTTTTACATTGCTCATTTACAACACAATTATGGTCCTTATTTCTCAACATAACAGAGACAAGTTGGACTATGCCTGAACATACTGCTAAGTTGTTGGATGAAAAGACGAGGCAGCAAGAGTCAAAAGTGGTGGAGGATAATCCCACAATGCACCTGGTAGACAGTTTGGAGAGAAAGGAATGGGAGGTGTTCTGAAGATGGATCTAACTCTATTTAGAAAGTAAAATGGAATTGCACAACATCTATCTATTTTCGGTGTAAAGAAGTAGGATCAGAGGATTTAGACCATTTTGTAGATTTATTAATGTTAGAATAAGAGTAGGAATAGGCTTAACATAAAGAATCCTACTTCGAAAAGGATTGTAACATAGTATCCTATAAGGAAAAGGATTGGGATATAGCGTCTATAAATAGGGCCTCAATGTAATAATGTAGTTACATCCTAAGTTGCTCGGACTCAGGTGCGCGTATCCGAGACGGGTGCGAATCCGAGAGTCGGATTTGTCAAAATATAAATTTTAAGATTCAGGGGTGCGAATCCGAGTGTGGATACGGGTGCGAGGATTCGGCTAAAAAAAATAAATATTATAAATATAGAGTTACAAAGATATTCTAAAAATACTTTATTTATTTTAGTTAATTTGCTATTTTTAGTTATTTTTGTCATCTGATTTTACTTTTCAATTAGGAATAGTATTTGTATTAAAAACTTTTTCCAAAATTATAACTCACGTTTATTTACTAAAAATAAAAAATAAATATAATTAAGAAGTTAAATTTAATACTGTCAAAGTAAAATACACTCACCGACAGACAGTGCTGGCAACAGATTATTATTAATTAATTATTAATAGTAAAGGAACTAATTATTAATTAAAAATAGTAAAAAGAAAAGACAAAAGTTTCAAAACACACTTTACTTGGAAAAAAATAACCCGTCACTATGTAAACACGACTACGTCGATGATAGAGTACAACAATGATTTCCGGTACCCTGAGGTGGTAAGACGTCTGCGCCGATGATTTTCGGCGACGTCGATGATGATTTTCGACGACGTCGATGATGATTTCCGGCAATGTCGACGATAATTTCCGGCGACGGCACATCGACAACGCCGTCTCTATTCTGGTGGTCGTTGGTCGAGACTTTTTCAGGTAAGTTGCCGGTTAATTATTCAATGTTTCCAGTTAAATTTCTTCTTTATTTCGGTCAACGTCTTCGAAGTCGGTTGACCGAATCGGAGATGGCGGAAGCACCCGTCCCCGCCTCAGTCTCGTGTCGAGACGGGTTCGGCGGCAAAACAGCCGAGTCCGAGCAACATAGGTTACACCAATTCAATAATATTCTTCACCTATATTTCTCATGATACCGATCTTGGTAGAGAATCAAAGAACTTCCACTGACGGCGGGCGGCTATAACCCATAAATGCCGCCCGTCTGGCCAATGATCATGTTAGCAAAAGATTGGGTCACTTGATTATTTTCTCATATCTGATTTGCATAGCACCGTGCATATTTTCGGTGACTACTTTCTCATATCTGATTCCTTAGCACCGTGCATCTCGATAGACTATTTCTCATATTTAATTTGCATAGTACCGTGCATCTTTTCAGACTACTTTCTCATATTTGAGTTGCATAGCACCGTGCGTCTTTCCGGTGACTCCTCAGATGTGATTTGCGTAGTTTCATGCGTCTTTACGATGACTCCTCAGATTTGATTTGTGTAAGGGTCGTGCCGTAATTCTAACCCTACCCAAATAATTTCTTTTTTTCAGTAGGGTTGTGTCGTCATTTCGACCCTACCCATATAATTTCTATTTTTTTGATAGGGTCGTCATTCTGACTCTACCCTATAATTGGTCGTGCCATCATTTCGACCCTACCCATATAATTCTCTTTTTCAGTGGGGTCGTGTCATCATTCGACCCACCCATATAATTTTTTCTAATAATCTGGCGCGCGAGCATATTCCGGCCAGTTCTTTGTTGATCTTTTTGTTCAAGATCTACTCATCTCTTGATTTTGAGATGAGCCGTATAGTTTCTATCAGTTTCTGGAAATTTCCAACAACAGATCGACTTTCCGGCGATGTTAAATACTTTTAGGATCACTTTTTCAATTTGTTCCTTTTCAATTGAGGTCTCCCAGTCCTTAATAATTTTCTTACAAATATCTTCACCAAGCCCCTCACTGATCCTCGTATTAATTACATCCATAACAAGCTTGGTACACCTGCCTTCTATGCACCAGCTTGAGGGGGAGTGTTAGAATATGAGTAGTAATAGGCTTAACATATAAAATCCTACTTGGAATACGATTGTAACGTAGTGTCCTATTAGGAAAAGGATTGGGATATATTGTCTATAAACTTGGGACTCAATGTAATAATGTAGTTACAACAATTCAATAATATTCTTCACCTATATTTCTCACAATTCACAATTAAAATGCCTGTAAGTACTCCCTTTTATCGTTTTTCTGTATCTAACACTTTCTAATAATGTCCAGCATTTGGACATGCTGAGGAAACATATTTACCAGTTTTTTTACAAAAAAAAACTTTGAATTTCCTCATTGTCCCTACCATTTATTGGTGAAAACACCAACCATTCATTTTGCTTTTTCATCTCCCTAACTTTTTACAATTCATTCTAAGTAACGCTACTTGTAGATGCACGCGCGCACACACACACCCCAGGTGCAAGTCCCTTTTACTGATTTTTGAACTTAACAGTGAAAGTAAAAGGGCTAAGCGAAACAATAAAGAACATTCATATTTCATGGGAGAAAGACTAAAAGTCAAAGTAACCATACCTCAAAAATTATTTCATCAGGTATGTGTGGCAGAACTTCTCTAACTGTTTCAACCATTGTATGTATATTCGGAATGTTGTTGTTTGTGGCACGTGAGGTTGTCCTCAAGTGCAACCCTCCAGCACCTCCAACATGCCTCACCGAACCTGCAGGAGGGATTGCTGAACTGGAAGTTCCAGCCTGGGAGGCACGCATAGACCAAAGGTTCCAGGCAGCATCTTCCAGAGCAGTTTGGGCATACGTTTCTCCAACAGCTGCAAGATGCCTCATCACTGTCTGAACCCGACCCAATCCTGCTGACCTGATGCCTGTAGATGGACCAGCACCATCTAAACCCAACCAACCTGAATCAATTCCCGAACCCCTGTAGACAGAAAGGACGAGCAAAACTAGTGACCTCTCTGTTTCTAGATGATGAGAAATTACTGCAAAAGATGACAACATAAGCAACACAATATCAAGAAGATGAGAGAGAAAATGGCCCATTCGTAGGAGGATTCAGTCCATGGAAAATCGCCCATTCGTAGGAGGATTCAGTCCATAATCGTTGAAGCTTTGATACCATGTGAACAATGTAAAGTTTCAGAAGTTGCAATCATACAAACAATATACAACACGAAAAGATGTTCCCCTTTTTGCACAAACAAGTGGCAAGCATTTATTCTTTAAAATAACTATGTATCAATTGAAGGGGAGCCTTGGAGTAACTGGTAAAATTGGTGCCATGTGACCAGGAGGTCACGGGTTAAAGTCGTGGAAACAGTCTTAGGCAGAAATTCAAGGTAAATAAACCCTTGTGGTCCAGCCCACCCCCGGACCCCGCACATATTGGGAGCTTTAGTGCACTGGGCGGCCCATTAACTATGGCTCAATCACAAAGAAGTTGGGTCGGCTATACATGTTCTTTAAATTCTACTATCTTGACTTGTTTCATTCCAACACTCTAAAATAGGAGTTCCAGAGGTCTCTAAATCTCACTTAACCATATACCGACATACAAATCTATAATCAAAATAAAAAGACGTGTCAAAAGCAGGACCTAATGCAAATATAGCAATACAACTAAGCCATAATGTGAACTATTTAGAATCACCTATATGAATCTTTTGCTTCTTCTTTTATTGTCTTTTACTAAGTTCTCATGGATTCCGTAAAACTAGAGATTTTCTTAAACAACTTGCATGCGATTTTAGGTTTATCCTGTCCCTCTTTAGATCCTTTGGTTATCATGGTGGCGCGTCTATTAATTGTTGCATTTGGAGAACTCATTAGTGTATGATCAGACCATCTCTTTTCTATTTTATCCACAATCTGTGCTGCTTTTTTAACTAATGCTGCATGTAATTACTTTTGATCTTGTATGATTGCACATCCACATTGAAATCTGCATGTTTTTAAAACTCATCTACTGGATATGTTTGTCTTAGAGGCTCCATATTCACTTGCATATAACCTTGCTAGTCTCACAACCGTTCTATAGAAATTACCTACCGATTTTTAGTTCATATCTTGCATAGCATTCCTCCATGTCAAGTTAGTTTAATTATATTTCTTACATTTCATCTATCACATCAATTTCCATGAATGTTGAGGTAATAAGTTACTTAAATTGTCTGCAGTTACACACCACTCCACCAAATCTTAATATAAACTCATTCTTTCTTTATACAATGGTTAACCTTGACTGTATGTATTTTAGTTTATTTATACTCAACCTAAAACACATACTTCCTGAGGCGCCTCTCCACAGCACAATCTTTTATTCAGCTTTGTCCTATAGGACATATTATGGCTAGCTCATCCATAACTAAGGGAAAGAAGTAAAGGCTCAAAGAAAATCCTTGAAGCAATCACGCACCTGAGGGAAAATCCTTTATATCAATTATAACCATCTCATCTCACTGAAGGATCCTTCATAAATACCCATTATCTCACATTTATGTATCTATCTCACTTTTATGTATCCTATATGAATTCATTTCTTCTCAAACGACTTTTACCGACAATCGTATCAAATATTTTCTCTACGTCAGTTATCCTCTTTACATTTCACAACTTTTACATATATTAGATAGAGCCGCAACAGGCACAATATGACATTCCGCAGGAGATGCTGGTTTTAGCTGAAATCAATAGTGGCATATGGGTAAGAAGCAATCATCGAGTATGATACAAGAAAACAAACCTCCAATCACTACTTTCAAGAGGATTGTGAATTTGATTGCGGGAAGCTTCATTTTGAAGTGCATGACCAGGAAGATTCAACTGATCAAGTCCCATACTCATCTCCCGAGCAAGCAGCTCATCACCCCGAACATCTGCAGTTTGAGGATTTACCTCATTCTCGCTTCTTCCAATAAACAACGGCTTCCGGCAAGTGGGACATGAATAATTTTCAGTTAAGCCTTGATCCAACCTGTAATTATTTTGCAAAGTTTGTGTATAAATTTGTCCTAAGACTGCAATTTGCACTACCCACTGAACATTTCAAGCAATGAATAAGCCGTACCAAGATCTCAAGCATGCAAGATGGAAAAGATGATTACAAGATAGTTTTTTCGCCTTTGCCATTGGTTCCTGTCATTTTCCAGCATGTCAAAGGCTTATATATTCAAAGCAAAAAGAATAAAATAAAAATGAAAATAGAATAAGAACAAGGAAGCTAGAAAGAGGGGGAGGGAGATACCCTGCAAATAGCACATTCATCATCATAAGTTTGTAACTCTTCCAAAGTTGCATCAGGAAGTGCACCATGAAGTGTTCCCAATGCTATTCTCAGTTTAATAAACCCTTTGACACGTTTAACAATAGCACTCAATAAAGCCTGCTCAAAATGAACTAATTTTAGTAACAGTGCATGGACATACTAAATATTAGATAGAAGAGGGCAATAGAGGTATTTGAAAAATTATGAGGCTACATTAATTCATACAGATAAATATTTACACGAATATTTAGAAAAAGAACTGCATCCACAAGGTGAAATGCCATGCCATGAAGCCACCAAATGTGCACATAATGAGCGAGGGCCATCATCAGAGTCATCATGTCCAGGAGAAAACCCATATTTCGAATGAGAATGCCTTTCCATTCCCCAAATGAGCCTGTAGGAAGTTTTTAGGAATAAGATGGGGGATTGGAGATGGTTGAGGACATAAAGAGAATCATTATTTCTTATTTGAGTAAATATCCTATATACTTCAATCCTGCATGAACAAGACGCAGGGAAAACAATTAAGAAGTGTCTTTAACCACAGACTTCGCATTAAACCACCCTCAGAACAGAAGCAGAAAGGAAACTTCTTTCACATCCTTTCAACTGGATATACATTCAGACAAGCACAGGATTAATAAACGATGCACATATATATCGTTAATATCTTTTTTACAGGAACATACATCCTTCATTAGCTATGGTTAGGGAGTATTTGATTAGAAACTTCAAAGAAAGAGATGACTTATTAAATAAAGTAACTTTGTGAAGTCATATAAGAAGAATATCTCACTACTAATGGAAAAGAGTAACGCAGACAAAAACGAAGAGCATCAAACTCATTTAGGAAAAGGTCACGCCGCATTCCAGAACATTGCAAAAAGGAGTAAATAAATCAAACAAAAATCTCAAATGCAGAACATTGATCACAAAACCCACTTCAGTAAGGCACATAGCATGTCCAATAAATCACCATAAGCTCATTAATCAATCAACAAGACCGCCTAAAGCAAAAGTTACCAGCATAAAACTTACCTGCAGCAGATATGTCAAAGAGCTTGGATATTCTGGTATTTGAAATATCATTAGCCGAGTCATGGATATATATGTCGAGCAACTGGAATCCATGAACAAGAATAGCCTGTAGAAAAGTATTGGCATACAAATACAACCGTCAACATGTTCTTGGAAAGGTCAAAAAATTCAAAAGCATGTGTTCAAGAAAAATATAAGCTATACCCTCCTAATGTACAGTACCTGAAGCGTCTCAAATGCTATGCTAAGAGGCTCAAAGAACAATAACAAAAACAGGGATGAACTTATTGTGCTATATACAATCAGGCACACCCTCATCCTGGAAGGACACAAGGAAAAGCGTTGTTAGAAAAGTCTTAAAAAGACCAGATAATGTGCTCAAAGAACTTTGGATGTCATCTACCAAAAGAAACTGAAAATCTGGTTCCAGTACACACAGTTGAACACTCAAACATCAACATTGTTTAAATAAATACCTCTTTATGATTTCTAAAAGGGGCCCTTATGGACCAAGAACTGGCTTTGGTCTAGTGTTAAAAGTACAATGATGTGTGGGTCAGACACAGGTTTGAGCTCAGCTGTAAATAGAAGCGTGGTATTTAAGAGAACAGTAGAGTAGCAGGCCCATTACCGACCGAGTTTCGAACCGTGTATCAATAATTCTCGAGAATTTCTTGGCTATCAAAGAAAAGGGGACCTTCATGGACCAAGGTCTCTTATTGTTCGATCATTCACTCAAACAAACCTAAATTTTTGGAATATATACTCCAAAAGGCAAAAAAGGGCTCCTAGGAAATGTCCACAGATGCAAGATGCCACCAATTCCAAGCCTGGCACCAAGGAATGAAGGTTTTGAAAGGGAAGCAGAGAGGGAAATGGATTCTCACAGGGGCTAGAGTGTAGAAAATCCAGTCTTCATTGATGGGCTTAGGGTGACAATAGGCACACTACTACGACACTTGACTCTCCATCTTGACTATCGTTGCCCGTTACTATACACATTGGCTGTAATTCCTGGTCTGATACCAATGACTTTTTGCGGATTTCTTCTTCGCGAGTTAAACAATTGTGCTGGTTCTAACAGCCTTAATGATAACTGTAAGAAGAAATGAAAGAATATTCTAAAATTATCAAGTATTACTCGCTATGATTGAATTTCTAATTCTTTGTTATCGATTGTTCTTGCTGTAATCACTTCTTGACTATGTTCTTCTAGTTTTTCATCACTCTTTTGTATATATTCAAATAATTTTTTCTAATCATCTTGTTCTAAGCTTGTAATTATACTAACTGGATCAATATGAATTATTTTTCAAGGTTATAGTTCCTTGAGTCTTGAGAACTATCATTCTAAGAAACAATTTCTATTTGTCAAAATATTAGAGATTCTTGAATTAACTTATTTACCTTTTCCTGCCACTATGCTTTCTGTAATATCTACACAACTTCATCGAATCCGCAACTTGTGCCTCACCTATCCTCAACTTTGTCTTACTGTTCTCCCTCTTTTGGATTTAAAGGATCAAAGAATAATGGTTGGTCTCAAGGAAATCTCATATACTAATCGGAAACTGAATTGGATTTTAAGATGACAAAGTTGAATCAAGAATAAAAAATAGTTAGATAAACAAGAAACTGATTTTTCTATCCACCACGTCTTAAGAACTACACAAAATATATTTAAAACATATTAGAGAAAGGATACACGCAATACGAATTGTTAGAATATGTGTAGGAACAAGAATAATATATAGAATCCTACGTGGAAAAGGATTGCAATGTAGTGTCCTAGTTGGAAAAGGAATCCAATGTAGTGTCTAAAAATTGGGTCTTAATGTAATAATGTAGATATACACAATTCAATAATATCTTTCTCTTATATTTTTCACATGGTATCAAAGCTTCGACGATTATCGGTCCTAAGCCGGGGGTCTATCGGAAACAGCCTCTCTACTTCACCTGAGGTAGTGGTATGATCTGTGTACACTCTACCCTCCCCAGACCCCACTACGTGGGAATACATTGGATATGTTGTTGTTGTATCAGAGCTTCGACGATCTGGGTAGAATACCAAAGATCTTCCGTTGCCGGCCGGTGGTTATGACCCATATATGCCGCCCAGCTGGCTAATGGTTATGTTAGCAAAATTTGGGCCAATGTGTTTTCCGGTGGCTACTCATATCTGAGTTATGTAGCATCGTGCATCTTTCCGGCGATTACCTTCTCATATCTAATTTGTGTAGCACCGTGCATCTTTTGGGTGACTACTTCCTCATATCTGATTTGTGCAGCATCATGCATCTTTCTGGTGACTATTTTCTCATATCTAATTTGCGTAGCACCAAGTTATTTCCATCGATAATCACCCATATTTTGAGAATTGCCTTCAAATATCACTTTTATTTCATTTAAGACAAGAATATCACCCAACTATACTTATTTTCCTTTAAAAATATTTCATACTACAAAAACTTTCTTCTCTCCTAGTTGACATGTCATGTCATTAAAATTTTATTTTCTTAATAATAGATCTATTTAGCTCTTTAAATCCATTTATTCAAACTCGCGTCTCATACAGTCCAAGAAAATGTAAATAACGTGAAAATTTATATGGGGATCATACAAAAGAAATTGCATGTAATCTAATTTCCTATAAAAAAATTTACCAAACAAAATTCGACGGAAAACCTATGATTTTCTTTTGACAAACAAAATTCGATGAAAAGATATTAATAGGTAATTATTACCTAGAAATTTTAATCCGTATGCAGATTGCTTGCAAATTTTTATGCAATATATTTTTGATAAAAAGATAGTGAAAAGATGGAGTTTTCTTGCGAATTTTCAGCAAGTAATTGTCCATAAACAAATCAATTAAATCTGTAAGGTTAACATAGATAAAAAAAATTTAGAAAAGAGAAATTTAGTATTTTTCATTTAGCTTCTTTATTATATTTCTTGTGACTATTATATTAAATATTATTTTATACAATTAAGCGCCAATATATACCCTTACCTCATCATAAACCCATGAAAGCACACAATAATTGATTGAATAACAATTCAAAGATGCATTTGTAATAGAAAAGGGTGGACCATTTTGTTAATATTTCTTTAAAATTTTAATTTGTTTCAAGACTAAACAATTTTTCTTTCCTTCAAGAAAAGTAGATTTTATTCTTTTTCTCTCATATAAATGACAAACATAATGTCTTAAATCGTAAATCAATAATTTTTATTTCTTTTACATTTTAAGAATCTTTAGTATATAAAATAAATAATAAAAAATTACTAAATAAGTAACAATTTGTATA
The DNA here is from genome assembly GCF_002878395.1 of Capsicum annuum. NCBI lineage: Eukaryota > Viridiplantae > Streptophyta > Magnoliopsida > Solanales > Solanaceae > Capsicum > Capsicum annuum. The sequence continues at coordinate 62,676,446 of NC_061116.1, read as the reverse complement.
AATACTTTAGTCTTATAGATATTATTAAGTAGTGAAATAAATAAATAAAAGAAATTTTGAAGAGTACATACCAATTAAAATAATCCAAACCTTTCATTTAATTAAATTAATCTTCAATGATTAATATATCATGTGTGATTTATGAAAAAAAAGAATTAGGACAAAATGTTAGATCAATAAGTTTGAAAAGTTAAATAGATCCATTTATTAAAAAAAGAACTTTTAATTGCATAGCATGCAACTAGGAGAGAGAAGGTTTTTAAGGGGTTGAGCATATTTTAAGAAAAATAAGGATAGTTGAGTGATATTCTAGTCCTAAATGAAACAAAAATGATATTTGTGAGCAATTCTCAAACATGGATGACTATCTATGGAAATAACTTTCCAGCACTGTGCATCTCTCCGAATACTACTTCTCATATTTGATTTGTGTAGTTCTATGCATCTTTCGGTGACTCCCCAAATCTGATTTACGTAGCTCCACTATTCATTAGTGTTGGTGGAGGACGGCCACATTAAGAAGAGATGGCAGTCGTATTTTCATAGGCTCTTGAATGACGAAGGGGATAGAGCTATTGTGTTAGGGGAACTGGAGCACTCAGAGGAGTGTCGGGATTTTAGCTTTTGTAGACGTTTTAAGGTAGAAGAGGTTAGACAGGCTGTCCGCAGGATGCGAAGGGGTAGGGCGACGGGGCCGGATAAGATACCGGTGGAGTTTTGGAAGTTCGTTGGAGAGGTTAGTGTAAGGTGGTTGACTGGATTGTTTAATGAAATCTTCAGGACGGCAAAAATGCCCGAGGTGTGGAGGTGGAGTACCATGGTCCCTCTCTATAAGAATAAGGGGGACATTCAGAGTTGCAATAACTATAGGGGGATTAAGTTATTGAGTCACTCTATGAAGATCTGGGAGAGAGTGGTCGAGGTGAGGCTGAGACGGATAGTGTCTATTTTGGAAAACCAGTTCGGATTTATGCCCGGCCGCTCGACGACGGAGGCAATCCACCTGGTGCGGAGGTTGGTGGAGCAGTATAGGGAGAGGAAGAAGGATCTGCACATGGTGTTTATCGACCTGGAGAAGGCATACGACAAAGTCCCCAGGGAGGTGCTTTGGAGATGCTTGGAGGTGAGTGGAGTACCGCTGGCATATACCAGAGTAATTAAGGATATGTATCGAAAACCCAGGTGAGGACGGCGGGAGGAGACTCAGAGCATTTCACTGTCCTGACAGGATTGCATCAAGGATCTACTCTTAGTCCCTTTTTGTTTGCGTTGGTGATGGATGTGTTGACGCGGCGCATTCAAGGGGAGGTGCCGTGGTGTATGCTTTTTGCAGACGATGTAGTGCTGATAGATGAGACTCGAGGGGGTGTGAATGACAAATTAGAGGTGCGGAGGCAAACTCTTGAGTCTAAAGGGTTCAGGGTGAGCAGAAGCAAGACAGAGTATGTGGAATGCAAGTTTAATGACGTGAGGCGGGAGAATGAGATAGTAGTGAAGCTGGAAGCACAGGAGGTATGTAAGCGGGATAAGTTCAAGTATCTTGGGTCCGTGATCCAGAGTAACGGTGAGATTGACGAGGATGTCTCGCACCGTATTGGGGCGGGATGGATGAAGTGGAAACTCGCGTCGAGGGTGCTGTGTGATAAGAAGGTGCCGCCCAAGCTTAAAGGCAAATTCTACAGGGTGGTAGTCCGTCCGGTCTTGTTGTATAGAGCGGAGTGTTGGCCAGTTAAGAACTCCCACATCCAAAAAATGAAGGTGGCAGAAATGCGGATGTTGCGCTGGATGTGTGGACTGACTAGAGGGGATAGAGTTCGGAATGAGACTATCCGGGAGAAGGTTGATGTGACTTCAGTGGAGTGCAAGATGCGGGAAGCACGATTGAGATGGTTCGGACACGTGAAGAGGAGGAGCATGAATGCCCCGGTCCGTAGGTGTGAGAGGCTAGCGTTGGATGGTTTTAGGCGGGGTAGGGGTAGGCCGAAAAAGTACTGGGGTGAGGTGATTAGGCGGGACATGGAACAGTTACAGCTCACCGAGGACATGACCCTAGATAGGAAGGTCTGGAGGGCGCGAATTACGGCAGAGGATTAGGGCCAGTTTGGGTCGCTAGTGTAGGGAATTACTTGGTGGGGGTTTTATTCCTGTTATGATTCCGTGTTCCGTGTTCCATGTTTTATTACGAATCTGTGTGCTTTCCTCTGTTTTATATTACTTATGGGTGCCGTATTTATGCTATGTAATCTGCTTCTGTGCTTTCTCAGTATGCATCTGGGTGTTCTTGCAACTGTGTCCCATGCCATCTCGACTGGCACCTTCTTCTCGGTATTCTATAAGCTGAGGTAGTTCCTTTTCCATCTTGGGAATGTATCTCTATTTTTTTAATAGGATGAAGCTCTCTCTCTCTCTCTCTCTCTCTCTCTCTCTCTCTGTGTGTGTGTGTGTGTCAATATTTTTGTTTTAGGCTTATCATTGGGTTCCTGTTTTACCAAAGGTGATTTTATAGGTCCAATTTTATTGAAATTGTCGACACCAAAAATACGTGTAGTAGCTACTTGTACAGTGAGCATTGAGTTCTGTCCCATGTTTTTTAGTTCTTGTGTATAAGCATTGTGGTATAAGAAATTTGATTTTTATTTTGCACATTGGTATAATATTAGCTACTCTGTTTTATATTCCTTATGGGTGCCGTATCTATGTTATGTCATCTGCTTCTGTGCTGTACTATGTGTTTGTGTGATATCTCGTGACTTGAGCCGGGGGTCTTTCGGAAACAGCCTTTCTACTTCATCAGAGGTAGAGGTATGGACTGCGTACATCTTACCCCCCCAGACCCCACTAAGTGGGAATACACTGGGTTTGTTGTTGTTGTTGTTGTTGTAATCTGCTTCTGTGCTTTACTATGTGTTTTTGTGGTATCTCGTGCCTTGAGCCGGGGGTCTATCGGAAACAGCCTTTCTACTTCATCAGAAGTAGAGGTATGGACTGCGTACATCTTACCCCCCCAGACCCCACTAGGTGGGAATACACTGGGTTTGTTGTTGTTGTTGTTGTTGTTTGTGTGAAAACCTAAACAACAAGAGGTTCACTGTCTCCTGCGACCAAACCCCAACCAGCACTGTGAATTGACCTCCCATTATGCCTTTGTATTATCTTTGTCCTCGTCTCCATCCCTAAATCTCTTTCTCATCTAAGATAGCAACATGCTATGATTGACGAGATGTTTGTTTTATATGCAAGTGGTACTTGGGAGCTTGTTCCTCTCCCTTCAGGTAAATCGTTGTTGGTTTTCGTTGGGTTTTTGCGTTGAAAGTTGGTCCAAACGGCCAAATTGATTGGCTTAAGGCTCGCCTTGTTGCCAAGGGGTAGGCTTAGATATTTGGGCTTGATTACAGTGATACTTTCTCTCTCATGGCTAAATAGCATTTGTTTGGCTTTATCTATCCAATAGTTGTGCAGAGGTAGTGGTATGGACTACGTACATTTTACCCTCTCCAGACCCTACTTGGTGGGAACTCACTGGGTATGTTGTTGTTGTTGCATCTATCCATGGTTGTTGTTTGACCCTAGCCTCTTTATCGGTTGGATATTAAGAATGTTTCTCCATGTTGAACTTGAGGAAGTTTATATGGAGCAACCACATGGTTTTGTTGCTCAAGGGGAATCTAGTCTGGTGTGCCGAGTGCACCGACAACTTTATGGTTTAAAACAGTCTCCTCGAGCCTGGTTTGGAAAGTCCAACAATTTCTCTTTTCCAATAGGATCGTGCCATCATTTAAATCCTATCCATATAATTTCTCTTTTCCAATAAGGTTGTGCTATCATTCTAACCCAATCCATATAATTTCTCTTTCCAATAGGGTCGCGTCATAATTCCAACCCTACCCATATAATGTTTCTTATATTTTGACCACTTTTCAGCTATCAAATCTATTTATCCAAAGCGTGAATATGTTCCGACCAGATTTTAATGACTTTTTTATTCAAGATCTACTCATCTCATGATTTCTTTTTTTGAAATTGGTAATGTTATATTCCTCAGCATTAAGGAAGGATATGCTGGAGACCTCCAAAAAGGGATCATAGCAAATTACAAGGATCCTAGCATATCTACTAGTTGTTTTACCTCCTTTGTACCTTCCTCTTTACACCAAAAATACAAACATATAATACATTTCTGTTTTACTCTCTCTATGGAGCTAGATTTGTTCTTAAAGCATCTTCCATTCCATTCCTTTCCTTCTACATTGACCACCATATGCAAGCTTGAATCATTCTCCACTTTTTTGACTTTTGCTTCTACCTCTCCTAATCCAGCAGCTCTGACTCTACAATGTAGAAATAAATGGTTGTTGGTTTCACTTATCTCATTGCAAAGAAAACACCTAGGAACTAGTAGCCAACCTTTCCTCTGCAGTACCTCTTGAGTCAAACAAACCTCTTAGCCACCAACCATACAAAACATTTAACCTTGATTGGTGCATTCTATACTAGTTTCCGACAAGGCCCAGCGACAAAACGACTTTTCGACGACGTTTTAGTACTTTTGCGACCACTTTTTCAGTTTGTTCCTTTTCAATTGAGGTCGCCCAAACATTCTAAGCAATCTTTACAGTTTTCTTGTAGATATCTTCACCAAGTCCCTCACGTGTCCTCGTATTAACTACTCTATAACAAGCTTAATACACATGACTTGTATGCATCAGCTTAGAGGAAAGTATTAGAATATGAGTAGGAACAGAATAGTATATAGAATTCTATTTGAAAAAGGAGAACAGAATAGTATATAGAATTCTATTTGAAAAAGGATTGTAATGTAGTATCCTAGTTGAAAAAGAAGTCTAATGTAGTGTCTATAAATAGGGTCCCAATGTAATAACATAGATACACACAATTCAATAATATCTTTCTCTTATATTTCTCACACTTACACAAGTAGTTCGAGTTGTATTCTCCTTCATTTTCTAACCTAACATAGGAACTAAATTACTCACCTTTTCAAATACAGAATTCTAGTAGAAATGTTCTTTTTCTTCTAAGAAATTCCTGGTTTACACTTCACACTTGTAAGGCATCTCTCCATTTGATGTCTATCTCATCTTCTTACAGCTTTCATGATAAGATTAGATTTTGTTAAGAATGAATCTTGGATCTAACTCAACCTCAAAAGCTAGCTCGTGAGGGAAGGATTATCCAAGTCCATATATGAAGACCAATTATCCATTCCTTTTTCGATGTGGGATACTTAACACTCCCCCGCACGACCAGGCCTCGTTAACTGGAGCGTGGACAACATAATATGGGGGTCCAACATCGGTGAACAAAGATTTGGGATGGTTCTGACTCTGATATCATCTTGATCATCGCTGGTGATAACGATATCGTCAACATAAATCACCAAGAAAATACACAGATTTGGTTCAGAATGCCAATAGAACACTGAGTGATCAGCTCCACTACGAATCATGCCAAATTGCTATATTACTGTGCTAAACTTTCCAAACCAGGCTCGAGGAGACTATTTCAGACCATAGAGTGGCCTGCGCAATCGACATACAAGGTTACTAGACTCCCCCTAAGCAACAAAACTAAGTGGTTGCTCCATATAGACTTCTTCCTTAAGATCACCGTGCAAAAAAGCACTCTTAATGTCCAACTCATAAAGAGGCCAATGACGAACAGCAGCAATGGATAAGAAATGATGGACAGATGTTATTTTAGCCATGGGAGAGAAAGTCACTATAATCAAGCCTAAATATTTGTGTGTATCCTTTGGCAACAAGGCGAGCCTTACGCCGATCAACCTAACCGTCAGGACCAACTTTGACTGCATAAACCCAACGATAACCAACAGTAGATTTACCCTAAGTTGCTCGGACTCGGCAATTTCGGTTCCACACCCGTATCGACACGACACTGACACAAGTAAGGGTGTGGGATCTGTGTCGAATCCGGTCAAACGAGATCGGGTGTGTTGACCAACAATGCGAAGACAAATTGAAATTTTGATATCTCAAAGTAAAGATTTGAATAGCTCGAAAACAAAATACCTTCAACTTTGCTGCTACATAGTAATTTATATCAGTCCTTTTGTCTCGTTTGAAGCTTTTTTCTTGGTAAATCTTCTTGTTCGTGTTGGCTGTTGCAGGTATTGTTCACGATGTAACAGGTTTTTGAAACCGAGAATATCGGTGCCGTGGTGGACTACTAAATTGTGCGCATAGTGATTTGTATTGTATTGGAAAAAAAAATGCAAAACTTGTAGTTGGGGAAGAAGATGGAGGTGAGAAGACGAAGCAGAGGAACAAGGACGAAGAAGACGACGACTCAGAGTCCAAATTCAACGCTTATTTTTTTTTAATTTTAATTGACCTTTGGTCTTTTAAATAAGAGATAAGGATAAAATATGCTGAGTTATTAAGACCAAACACTAAGATAAGCTGCCACGTTGATTATTTATTATAAAGAATAAATATTATTATTATTTTGATTAAATGAGATAAGCATTCCATATTATAATATTATAATTAGAGCTTAGTTAATAGCTGTCTCATTGATTATTTATTATTAAGAATAAATAATTTATTCATTTTTTAGTTGAATGAGGTAAGTATTGTATATTAATTAGAGTTTATAAAATGAGGATAGACATTATAATTATTTAATTATAAAATAAAAATTAATTTTTTAATTTTTTTTTAATTTGTAACTATATGTATAAATTTTTAATTTGTAACTATATGCATAAATTTTTTAATTTTTTTTTGCCGAGTCCCCACACCCGTATCCAGATCCATATCCCGAATCTTAAAAATTCGATCATGAAAGATTCGATAGTCGGATCCGCACCCGTGTCCGACACCCGCACCCGAGTCCAGCAACTTAGGATTTGGAAAGAGTTGGATAAGCTGGATCAAACATTGCATCGGCACTGTGAGGTTCTCAATCTTAATTAACAGATCTCCATGTGGTTTTTTCCCTTCGCAGAGAGGTTTGAGGCAGGGGGACCCATTATCCCCATTTTTGTTCATATTAGCTATGGAAGGGATGAGTAGTCTGATCAACACCGCAAAAGGGAAGGGATGGATCAGGGGATTTCAAGCTGGTGAATCAAACAACTTGGAGATAACTTACCTCCAATATGCAGATGATACGTTGGTGTTTTGTGATGCAGAAATAGATCAAATTTTGATTCTCAGGGTCATATTTATCATTTTCGAGGCAGTATCAGGTCTCCATATTAATTGGAAAAAGAGCTTCAATTATCCTATCAATATAGTTACTGAGATAGAGTTGTTGGCTACAAAATTGGGAGGTAGAGTAAGTGAGTTCCCTACAACTTACCTAGGCATGCCTTTAGGTGCCAAGAGTAAATTAAAAGGTATCTAGAATGGGGTTCTGGAGATATGTGAAAAGAAGCTCACAAATTGAAAGAGTCAATACTTGTCTTTAGGAGGTAGATTGACACTAGTGAAGAGTGTGTTGGATACAATACCGTCCTATATGATGTCAGTATTCCCAATGCCAGCCAGTGTAGCTAAAAACATTGATGCTCTCAAAAGGAATTTTTTGTGGCAAGGAAGCGAAGACAAGAAGAAGTTTCACTTAGTTAAATGGGAGGAACTAATTGTGAACAAGAAAGCAGGAGGTTTGGGAATTAAAAATTTGATAAAGCAAAATCAAAGTCTCATGATGAAGTGGCTTTGGAAGTTCACTAATAAGGAGGGCATGCTTTGGAGGGATGTCATCACAGCAAAATATGGTATGGGAGATAGGTGGATGACAAAGGTGATAAACACTCCATATAACTGTACCGTGTGGAAGGTAATTAGGAATTTATGGCCTATCTTATACCACAGAACAAGAGGGAAGGTGGGCAATGGGCAAAAGACCTCATTCTGGGAAGCGACTCTACAATGAAACAAACTGCATCCTGAGTTATTTAATTTAAGCCAACAAAAACTTGCCACTGTGGCTACCATGTGGACTGGACAAGGGTGAAATTTGGAACTAAGAAGACATTTATATGACTGGAAAATTGACAAAGTGGCAGAATTTTAGAATTCCTTGGCTTCCTTCACTAATCTCACTGATGAGAAAGATCTGTTGATATGGGAGAGAGATAGTCAAGGGCGGTTCTCAGTCAAATCAGTCTACAAGGAGCTTAATATGGACGCAGGACAAGAGATCAACTGGCCATGGAAGATGATTTGAAAAACTAAGGTGCCTTACAAAGTAAACTGTTTTCTATGGTTACTAACTAAAGAAGCAGCTTTAACTCACGAAAACCTTAAAAAAAGAGGTTATCAATTGGCATCCAGGTGTTCTCTATGTGGAGACAATAAACCATCTCTTTTTGCATTGCCCATGGACAGATCAGCTTTGGAGAATGTTCATTTGCCTAAAAGGGATCAGGTGGGTGAAACCAAGGAGCATTAAGGGAGTTCTAAGTAGTTGGAACAGGAACGGTAATGCTTCAAAGGTTGAGGAGAGATGGAAGATTGTCCCAGTATGTATATAGTGGACAATTTGGAGAGAAAGAAACAACAGATGTTTTGAGAATGTGCAAAACAGCTTGCAGAAGGTCAAAATGAATTGTCTAGGCGTTTTTTATTTTTGGTGCCAACTTGATGTATTAGCTCAAGCTCAGACAGAAGAAATTTTTGATGTGCTACACTGTTTATAGGCACTAGTTAGCTCGAAAATGATGTAAGTTGTAACAGTTTTTGGAGGGGAACTACACTTTTGGTTGTAGTATACCTGTGGATATAGAGAGAGAGTAAAGTTACCAATTTCAAAAAAAGAAAAAAAAAATATGAGGTCGCCGGATGTGGGATACTTAACAGATTTAAAATTGTTGTTTTTTCTTTTAATTGTGAGTCTCTTCGGCATCTTCTTCATGTCGCATACTAATTCTTGATCTAAAATCTTCTTTTAAACAGGTCTTCTTTTACAAAATAATTTTGAATTCCATGTCGTCATCTTCTTTTAGTTTTTCTTTCTTTTTAAGGCGATACTGACAGTAATGTAATATTCCTTTGTCAGTATTCAATAGTTCGCATAGCTTTTCCAGAGTGACTAGCTGTGGTCCAAGTTATCCCCTGTTTATCTTTCCTGATAAGCTTCTCATATATCTTATATTTACCTTGATAGATTCATGTTTATCCAAATGACCTACTATCACCATTTTCTCAGTCGGGCTGTATACTCAAAACTACTTTTATTTTAATGAAAAAAGTAGGATCTCATTAACAAAAGTATCATGTAGATGCAAGGATTACAAAAAGAAAGAATATTTGCCCCCGTGAAGACAAAAAAGAAAAGCTATCTAATGGAGATCTATGAAGCTGATAATTGTAGGAAAGAATCAATAGTCATTACAGAGGAGAGGTTGACCCAAGTAAAAAGGCTAACCAAGAAGATAGTCTTAAGAGTAGGGATAGAAGTTGGGATGCCATCAAAATATCTTTTTGTTCCTCTCTGTCCATAAACACCAACATACATTCAGGAACCAAAGACCGGATCTTTTAGATGAGTTTCTCAACTTTCCAAGAGCTACAACACACAAAAGCCTCTCTCACTGAGTGTGGCGTGGTCCAAGACCATCCAAAAAGTGATAAGAACATATTCCATAAGTCAGCCGCAACAGCGCAATGAAGGAACAGATAATTAATAGGTTCTGAGTTGCACAAACACATGTAACATCTGTTAGCTATTTGAAAACTCCTCTATCGAGATTGTCCCAAGTTAAGTAAGAACCATTTAGGGTGATCAAGCTGAAACGGATGATTTTGTTGACAGTTTAGATCTCCAGATTAGTTTCCAGGACATGTACACTCAGAACTTCTTCGCGTCGGCTTCTTTTTTTAGAGCTTTATATAATACGTTGTCGCCTAGCTCTCTACTGAGAAATACCCGTTCTGAAAATCCCAGAACTTGATCACTTTTTCCCTTTTCTACGATTCCATGTAATTGACTAGTAGAAAAAATCATTATTAAATACTCCTAATTACAATCTGGTGCAACACTAATGATTTTTTAAATATAATTCCTTGTGGCTGACATCCATTAATGAATGCCTGGCCTGCATTCTCTATGACATCTAAAAATAATTTTATTGTCATTTAAATCTTCTTATAATATTTAGTATCAATGAATCCATATTTAACCAATCTGTATGAATTTGCGGCTCCATGCCATCTAAAAGTATTTGTAATTTTTGGGTAAACTCCAACATATACAATGACAAATAAGCTTCTGTTTGGACTGTCCTAAAAACTTGTCATACATGATTTCTATCGTGGCCTTGCATTCTTCATAAGTTCACCTTTATTTTTATGAAATTTTCTTCTTTTTTCGGGGGTCTTTCTTATATCTAAAGGGGTCGATCTTTTTAAGGATTCTATATAAAGAAAAGTCGGGCTTTTCAACATGACAATAATCCATACTTAATTCTTTAGGCCTCTAGCCTCTTTTTCAGATGTCTGTTCAAATTTTGCTTTATTTAACCTCCTTAGATTGTGTAATTTAATGGCTTGCCCTAGAGTTTTTTCAAACTCTCCTAGACTCTTCATAGTTCCATGGGAAAGTCTAATTCCTTTTTGAGATGATGTTCAATCTCCTCTCTCTGCTGAAATTCTTTTTTATCTATCTTTTTCTTTTTGCATTTTTAATCTAGTAATCGGATTCTTCAAAGCTAAGGTGAGTATGAGAAGAGGTAGAGGTACGCCAAAGAAGTATCAGGAGAGGTAATTAGAATGGATGACATTTGTCTTTTTAGAATGAGATTAAATTTTCTAATTCTTCCTCTTTGATTGATTGTTCTCTTTAAGTGTTTGATGATGAGACCACTCCTAGTGTATTGCCTAGTGGTGTTTGATGGTGATGTAGCTCTTCTTGAGGGCTATAATTTGTATGATAACCCACAATGGGATGTTGAGAAAGAAGGTGATACTTACTTTCAAGTTGTTACTTCTTTTGTGAGTGCTCCAATTCTTGAAGGTACGCTTAATTGTGTTTATTATTCTACTAGTGAGCTTACATATGAGGACACTTTGAATGAAGTTGTTTTGCTTGACACCTTTCTTTTATCTTCTATTTGCATATGATGATGCTCGTACTCGTGTTGAGGACAAATCTATGTGGAGAGGAATTTAAGGGAGTGTTTGGTTGTTTTCTTGACCAAGATGTTTGGCTATGCTTTCCTTTTGACCCCAGTGACACTTTAAAAGTCTGTTAGTACCGGTGCCACCTTGGAAAAATGGTATTGTCTTGAAATTGAGGATCATCTGTACTAGAAGGGGGACTACACATTTTTGATGTAGTACACCTGTGGATATATAGATAAAAGTTACCTTTCTCAAAAAAAAAAAAAAGAATCAAGGTGACATTGCCTATTTGGTATTTTGAAATCATTGGTTCCTTTATGACATCCTTGTTTCTTGATATTTGGAATAACAAAGTTTTTAATGCTTCACATGGAAGCTTGTCCTTCATGAGAATAATTGATGCTTGGTTATTTCACAAGGTGGGGGGAATGCTGTCGTCGGGGGCAGCCAACATGGATATCAGAAGTGGAGATAAGCCATAAAGGAGATGGTCCTGCACAAGAACTCATCATTGCCTTAGCAGTGGATCCAAACATTCACCCTGACTACAACTTCTCTGCAGGTATATTGAGATTCAAGAGCAAGTTGTACGCAGGGAAAACCACAGCACTCAGGCAACAGAATCCTACAGGTTGAGCATTCTCAGCTATAGGAGGCCATCAGGTCTGCAAGGGACCTTGAAGAGGTTGCAACTGTATTTCTTTTGGCCAGGGATGAAAAAACATGTGCAAGAATATACGTCCATCAGTGACATCTGCCAAAGGAGTAAATATGAGAATGTGGTTCATTCTGGGCTGTTGAAGCCCTTGAAATACCTTCACAGGCTTGAAGCCACATCATCCTAGACGCCATTGAAGGGTTACCCAAATCTGGAGGAAGGTGTGATACTGGTAATGGTTAATAGATTTACAAAGCATGCCCGTTTCCTGCCACAACAGCAACCTTACACTGTTGTACAGGTAGCTGATTTATTCATAAACAAGGGCGAGCTAGCCATATACAACAGAAAAAACCAAAAGGTAAGGAATCTACAAAATCTGATTCTCCACAAAGTCCACCTATGCTTCTATACAACTACGGATTTTATGGTTGCACCAAAAGAAAATAAGAGAAATACTGACTCTACCCCCTCAAAAGAACTCCTATTTCTCTCATTCAAAATAACCCACCATCAACGCAAGAGGGACCAAATTCCAAGCCTTACGTTTTCTCCTTCTATTACCGCTTTTCCAACAAAACATTAAATATTTCACAGTTTTTGGCATTACCCAAGAAACTCCGAACCACCGACCCAAGGACATATTCATAATTCAGTTTTATCCCAACTAGGTAGTTAAACCAATGTTGTGAAAAGCAAGCGCTGAAGCAAAGAGAAGATTAAGAAACCAGTTTATTTAATATTTTCTTAATGATATTTGTAAAAACACTTTGTCAGTTCGTTGAAGTGTTGAAGTGTAAAAAGTCAGTTTATTTGAATAATTATTAGACATTATTTAGATAAATACTTTTTCAAGTTGAACCATAAAAAGAATACTTTTTTCAGTTGGTTTAATAATACAAATCAGTTTGTTTAAATACTTTCAGTTTGTTTAAATACTTTCAGTTAATTTAAAAACAAATTTAGCTCTCTGTTTTTTGTTATTTGTTTCAATTTCAGATTGAATTAAGGCTCAAAATAATTTGGTTTTGATTTTGCTCCCTCTATGAAAGATTATTAGTCAGTACTTGTTAAATTGAAGTATTTGTTCATAGGTATTATCATTGTGAATTTTTCTTTAGTTAGTTATTTTATCTATTTGTGCGGTGTTAATTTTAAATTTTTCCAAAAATTGTGTTTCACTTCAATGAAGCTAGCGCTTCGCTTCTCGCTTCACGCTTAAGTGAAGCAGACCCTTGTCGCTTTCTCCTGCTTAACGCTTCCAAAAACACAGGTTAAAACACTCATGAAAGGGCAGACCTCATGCGATGAAATTTTCCCAAAGCATAAAACAGTCATATGGATTAAAGCTTCAGATTTGTATCCGTTGAGACACAATTGCTGGTAATACAACAATAGTTCAAAGATACAAAAAGACAACACACATACAATACCTTCTACATCCATAAAACTAAATACGGTCGTCAAATAAAAATGACTGCTATATGTAATGCACCAGCAAACAGATTTAGGTCTAGGAAGTACCAGAGTAAGTTGGCAGAGAAAACCAGCAATAAGGCAGAATACACACGGAAGTATGACCATGGTGTAGCTGAAGGAGAAGCATTCAATCGTTCAAGTCGATCCCTAGCTAAAGCTTGAAACATCTGTATAAATGTAGATTTTATCCAAGGTTAGACACTCCACAAGCCAAATATCAATAGCTTCGAACACACAACAGTGGATACCTTTAAAAAGCAAAGAACAGCTAGCCATGTTGACCATAGACCTGCTTGATACAGAGTAGGAGGAACTACCAATGGAAGAAAAGTTCCCTGGAAGTAGTTATCAGAAGACAGAAATACTAAAAACACTTTCAATATAACCATTAGAGAAAAACATGAATGTGATAATGACTTTATTGACCATATTAAAGTAAAGTTTACACGCATAGAGGACAACATGAAAGTAGATTTCAAATTTAGCAAACGATAAACATGGAGCTATAAGTCTCAAGCACTGAGTTTGAAATGCTCTAGATCATTGTGGAGGTGAATCAGAACAACTGCAATCGCTCCTCAGTGAAAGAAAACGATAACAAGACATATCCTATCTGATTAAGCCAACAGTTTAAAATCGACTCAACCAAATACCAGATCCAGCATTGACACATCCATATCCATATGCCCCTATGCTCCAGTAACTATTCTTATTGAAACTATGCTAGGTCTGTAGATAGCAAGAAAGAGAGGGATTAAGGGAATGGATGTTTTGGGACTGTATGGTAGTGATGGGATAATGAAAGCAGAAAAGATGGCAGGCAAGGTAAATGCTGAACGTTTAGGGTATATAAATAACGTAAATTAGACCCATTTATTCCCATTCTTGCATTTTCCCTGGAGAGAAGGATACACTATATATTTCAACTTTCAAGTGAACTTCGCAATTCACCAAAGATTAAGGATTAAGGGATGAGTGAGAGACATCAAATTCTTGAACTTGAGAAATTTCTTCCTTTGATATCATGTCGATGACATTTCAAATGACGCAATCTGACAACCGTGATACGGAAAGCTACCCTGTAACCTTTCAGAACATTCACGTAGGCATCTCATACCGGAACCAGATGTGAACTTTTGAAGAATATCATTCGAACACTCCAAACTTTCAAATACCAAATGAAAAATATATCAGAGAAGGCTAAAATCATCAGAAGAAATTGAGATCTTCAACTCCTAAACGTAGAAGACCCCATGGTATTAAAATTCATTGTACATAGCAAGTCCAAGCCCAACAAAAATAAGTGCCCTATCCTCATGCAGGTTCTCCCTTACAGAGTCTTATATATCATGGACCTATAAAATTTATACAATGCACTATCTTTAGTTCAATTCATTGACAAGAAGAATCCTGTGGATAAATATGGAGGTTTTGCATAGCAAGGATTGAGAGGTGCTAATATGAACCGGGCTGAAGCTCACTTCTTTCACCAAGTTGTTCAAAAACTGGCAATTAACTAGTTTTAAATGAGAGCCCCGTGCTTCTCACTTCCTATTCTTTTAGTTTCTCTCCATCGAGTGCTCATACTCACTTGGCCCAGCATTTCTCCAAGAAGAGGGAAGATGTAACCACCACACATCAGCTTACTTAATCATAAATTCAACGTCAAGCAATATAACAACTTCAAGTGTCCATAAAAAGATCTTGACAAGTAAAATCAAATGGAAACAATGTCAAGTTCCAACACTATATGTTGCAAGATTTTCCTTAACATCGGTCACAATGTGTAGAGTTTGAATCATAACAATAGATGAAAGAAAAGAAAAAGATCATCAAGGTTCTAGATACCACCTACTACTCATGTACTAAGATATTTACCTTGGAAATAACATAATTGATAAGGCGCTCAGCCAGCTTACGGATTTCTGACGAGTGCAAGTCTCCAAAGAATATAGTCTGCAGAAAGTTGTGAAAAGAACTGGTGTTATAAAACATACACTATAATATTTGAAAAGGATTCAGGTGCATAAAGATTACATAATGTTCCCAAAAATTCCACTAGAAGCATTAAGAAGTTCAATTTTTAACATTCACACCAATATTCAGAGACATTCTAGTCATTACATGAAGAAATGTCCCAGAAACCAAAAGAAGAAATTAAAGAATTTGTTATAGGGTGACATTCAATATGGCTAAAAGGGTGTCCATTTGGAGGTAGTCAGGAAAATCTTCCACCTCCCCTTCTTTTTACCTAATTTCTTATTCATCAATCCCCGAAAATGATTTTTTTTTAAACTGGTACAACAACAACATACCCAGTGTATTCCCACAAAGAGGGGTCTGAGGGGTGTAAAGTGTACGCAATCCATACACTACCTCAAATGAAGTAGACAGGCTGTTTATGATAGACCCCGGGCTCAAAACAGATAACAGTATAACAAACACAAAAGCAAACAACAAAAAGGGATATCACACCGCTAGATAATAAAGAAAACAAGACACCCACAAGGTAATAATATAAACTAGTTATTCGCAATCATAAACATCACCAGAACACCACGAACAAGAGACTACAAGAAACTACAGGCACAGACACAAACAAAGCACTCTTCCCTACTATTACGGACGTACTCTTACCTACTAACCCTCTACCTTAATCCGCATCCTCCACACTATCCTATCAAGGGGGCATGTCCTCAGTAAGCTGTAACTGCTCCATGTCATGCCTAATCACCTCCCTCCAATATTTCTTCGGCCTACTTCTACCCCGCCTAAAACCATTCATAGTCGGCCTCTCACACTTCCATACTAGAGCATCCATGCACCTCCCAATCACATGCTCGAACCATCCCAACCTCACTTTCCGCATCTTGTCCTCCACCAAAGCCACTCCCACCTTCTCCCGAATAATCTCATTTCTAACCCTATCCCTCCATGTAAGTCCACACATCCATCACAATATCCTCATCTCCGCCACCTTCAACTTTTGGATAGGGGAGTTCTTAACTGGCCAACACTCCGCTCCATTCAACATAGTCAGTCAAAAATTCAGACAAAACCGAGCTTACATAGCCGATCGGACTGTCGCTCTGATGTAACCACCACACATCAGCTTACTTAAGCATTTCTCCAAGAAGAGGGAAGATGTAACCACCACACATCAACACAAGACTCCCGAAGCGAACCTCCATTTCAACCACCTTGCACCAATACGGTGCATGATATCCTCATCAATCTCACCATTCTCCGGAATCATAAACCTAAGATACTTGAAACTCTTCCTCTTCTAAATGGCCTGAGAATCCAGCTTCACTACCCCGTCAGCCTCATGCGACAAATACCTAAACTTACATTCTAAGTACTCAGTCTTGGTCCTGCTCAGCCTAAATCCTTTAGACTCAAAAATCTGTCTCCAAACCTCTAAATTATCATTAACTCCTCCCTGAGTCTCGTCAATCAGTACGACATCATCAGCATATAACATACACCAAGGCACCTCCCTCGGACACGCCTCAAAACATTCATCACCACCTCCCTTGGACACGCCCCAAAACATTCATCACCAAGGCAAATAAAACGTGCTAAGGGTCAATCCCTGGTGCAACCCCGTCAAAATAGGAAAGTGTTCTGAATCTCCTCCTACAGTCCTCACATGAGTCTTCGCGTCATCGTACATGTCCTAAATCGACCTAGTGTACACCACAGGCACCCCTCTAGCCTCCAAGCACTTCCACGATTCTGAGGGAACTTTGTTATACGTTTTCTCAAGATCAATGAATACCATGTGCAAGTCCTTCTTCCTCTCCCTAAACTGTTCCACTAATCTAATCTCCACACGAGATGAATGGCCTCAGTAGTCGAGCAACCTGACATGAAATCAAACTGATTCTCGAAAATAGTCACGATCCACAACAGCCTCAACTCTACCACTTTTTTTAGAAACCTTCATAGTATAACTCAACAACTTGATACCCCTATAGTTGTTGCAACTCTAAATGTCCCCCTTGTTATTATATAATGGAATCATCGTACTCCGTCTCCAAGCTTCGGGCATCTTTGCCGCCCTAAAAATGATAACAGTTGGAGACAAAGTCAACATTTTCCTGATAAATGATAACATTATACTATCTTCATGATATCTTTACACCCTTTTCACAATTTTCAACCAGTATTTTAATATATTTTGACCAAACTCAAATAAATTATACAATGATCATTCAAATAGTTTCTCGCAATCTGTGTAGAAAACCAACTAGATCAAATTAAGATCAGACTAGGGGCACTTGTATTCTTTCCTGAAACTAGTAACCACATACTTCCTATCTGGATTACAATATAAGGAGTCCAAATTACATCTCAAAGAACAAATAATAGAATCCTAGAACAATAGTTTATCCACGCAACATTGAAAAGAAATATAGAGAAAATAGTAAAGGTTTTGGTGCAAGCCTAATCAGTTTCATCTATTCTTACATACACTGTGATTCGGTACGTGGATCCTGATTTTCAGAGTTAAAATAATGTTATTTGTGGAGACATCTCTAATGTTGTCCCAATATTGAAAGTTTGAAGATATACATGAGCTGCAAACATTCTAACATGGAGACAAAGTCTCTATATTACAAAAGGAACAAGGGACATTAGGCCCATGAAGCAGGAGAGGATTCTTGTGATAGAATCCAATGGTTTAGACGTTGTTAGAAGGAACATCCAGAGGTTCTCAAAGGATTGTTGGTTTGAGTCCATTGTAGATGGATCAACGAAGCTAAGAAGGAGGTTATTACTAATCAAATTGCCACCAAAGGACGAAGTGAGGAGAGCAAGGGTGGATAATCAGAAGAAAGAGCAGATTTTGTTGAAACTGTAGAACGAAAGAACAAACTTATGGAAAACTGGTAAAGTAAAGGGTGCAGTAGGAAAGGATTTGAAGAAAAGAAGATATGTGCAAGACTGGTAGGTTCACTTTATATCTATGGTATTCCACACAACGTAGAGATGTTGACATTAAGATTGGTGTATGGTCAAGATTGATGAGGCAACAATTACTAGAGCTAAGAAGATATTAGCTAGATATTGCTGTGGTGGATGAAATAATCATTTTTCCATTCATAGTCAACTTATTTCACTATGATACTCTCTCAAACTTACAAAGAAAGGAGGAAGACGAAGTGAACACGCTGAGAGGAGCAATGGTTGGAAGGGTCTGTATGAGGCATGTGGAGGCGTGACTGCCGACTTTAGTTTCAAATTGGAGGGGCAGGTAGTTCTTCTCAAATTCAAGAACTGAAGAGTTAAATAGCCAAAATAAAACAGAGAGAAATTTGGGAGCCAAAACTTGTGAGTTTTTGCATGAGTAACCCAAATATTCTATAGTGGACCAAAGAAGAGAATATACCCTAGTCTGAAGAAGAGAGAAGAATAAACAAAAGCATAATAGAAACCCATAGTAAATTCTATCCTCTGAAGCCCAATAGCACAGTTACGCCAATCAGTGGCAAAGTTCAGCTAACTCACACTATGACATGAGCTTGGTCCCTTCACAAAGGAGCTAGGAAAGCACAGGAGCTCCAACATAAAGGCTCATCAAGGACAGAAGAAACAGCACAAAGCAAGAGGAAGAATATAGAAGTTCCCGTTATTATGTCTAACTGCATCAGTTGTTGCCCCAGCAACTGGTAACATAACAAATAACTGAAATAAGGCTTCACATACCAGATAAATCACATGTTTTTCTAACTCAACTATGTTTGTGTCCTTTAGCAGGCGTGATGTGTCTCTCTGCTTTTAATAGTCAAGATGTGTCTGTGGGATGAGGAGACTTTAGGGCGCAAACTTGTTTTATTCAAGGAGAGTGAAAGAAAGTCCTTCCTCGTCCGATTATCGCTGGTCTTTAAAGGCCCTTAATAAAGAGGCTTAAGCCATCGATTCCAATCCGATAAAGCTTTTCTTTTTATTGGTATGCCACTCTACGAGTCTTAAAGAGATTATTCCATAATAAATGGGCAATAATTATTCCATAATTTATTGGTATGCCGGAGAGGGCAGCAAGCCGAAGCAAGGTTACTAGATACCTGAAGAGATGATTGAGCTTAAAAAAAGTAATTTCATAATAAATGGGCAATAGTAAGGAGAGGTACTCCAGCAGCGAGCAGAAACAAGTTTATTAGATACCTCAAAAGAGCCCGGACAGAATTCATGATTGAGCTTAAAAAAAGTAATTTCATAATAAATGGTCAATAGCAAGGAGAGGTTCTCCAGCAGCAAGCAGAAGCAAGGTTATTAGATACCTCAAGAGAACCAGGACAGAATTCATGATTGAACTTAAAAGAAAAAAAGTAATTTCATGTATAAAGATATGGGTTTCCGGGTTTAGATCGAAATAGAATCCCCGAAAACCAGGACCGGAGGATAATTAGATTCAATATTCAAAAAGTCTTAAATAGAAGAGAAATCCATGAGAGAGAATCCTTTGAAGCCAATCCAGAAGCCTCACTGAGAGCGTGTTGGTAAGGGGCCTTGAGATCATCTAACTTGATTGGTTCTTAGGCAGAGTGGTTATAGGCCTTAAGAAAGCACTACTAGAATCTCGAAGCCGCAAGGCTAAAGAAAAAGTCAAGTCGAAAGTGACGAAGTTGCTTTTACTACAGAAACATGACCGTCTGTTGGAGCGAATTGGATGATCGGGTCTCTACAAATTAACCGGCATATTGAATTCAATTGCAATAAGGAGCTGTGATTTTGCTGAGAAAAATGGTAGGTCAGGCTTCAGGCGAAATTCAAGGATAATTTGAGAAAACAAAGCTTCCTTTGAAATAAACCTACTTATTTGATTGATGCTCAGTTTTCCCATTCCTAAGCTAAGCACTTATTTCTATGGAGTGTTACTAAGGTTTCTCCACATATGTATGAAAATCAAAAAAGTTCAAGTTCTCATGATTTTAGTTGAAGAATTGATTGAAGTAGAATGTTCATCTTTGTTTGATCACACTATCTCCTCTCAAATTTAGTTGGAATCCTCTTGTTTTAACTGTTGTGTCTAGGCCTTCTTGTGCACATCTAGACTAATTCTACGGGATGGCTGCTACCTCCCAACTCCAGAACATACCAGGTTACTCTGTCCACCAAGGCTTAGAAAGATGGAAAGAAATCACCTAGTGCTTTTGTCTTCGCTGAGATTTGAACCTGAGACCTCATGGTTCTCCTCTCACTTCATTGACCACTAGTTACACCCGGTGCAGTTATTTTGCCACGTCCCTTACTTAAGGTAAAACTCATCTATCTAAGACTTTACCTCAAGCTTCACTAATCGCCTGCTTAGATTCTTTTTTTGACCTCTTATACATTTTCGAAGCTTCTCCGTCTTCTATCGTTGGTACTTATTGCCTACTATCTTTTTGTTTAAATAACTCTTTGCACATCCTTACTCCACTGTCATGATTGTTTTAGTTGAGAGTTCGTGTAACACCCCGCATCGTCCATGAGTTAGCTCGTGGTAATATGCTCTTAGAGTTAAAGACTAGAAAATTAATTTTTCCTAATTTCGACTTTTCTTCACATGGGAAATTTGATAAGCTTTCCACCGATTTAAGATTTGCCCAAATCCGATACCCGAGCAAGAAATTATGGCTAATTTAAGTCCTAGTCGAAAAACACCGTAATTTTAGTGTTTGGCGCGTCAGGGAGGGGGTCTATTTAACAATTGTCAAATTCCAGTAGCCTAGTGCGATTTTGGCGCGTCACTCTGAAGTTCCAGGTTCCAACCAATGGGACAACACAATGGCTCCGTGTCGCGGTGACCCTAAGAATCCCATTCGTCAATTTCCAGTGAGCCACCGCGATTGTGGCACGTCGCGGTGGCCCAAAAAATCGGGCTTGCAGTTATATTTTATTCCGTCTCATTAAGGATATATTAGGTATTTTCCACCCCCTTATCAGCTTAAACATGGGATTATACTCCCAAGTGACCACATTATTCATACTTCCTTCAAAAATTCACAAGAACACTCTCTAGGGTTTCAAACTAAAAACCCAATTAACTCAAGATTCAACCGTGAGTTTTCGAAACTGAGAGAAGATTTGGAATCCCCAAACCGTAGGCTTCAAGAATCAGTCACTAAGTTCATAATTCAAGGTACGTGGGGTTTATCCTAAAAACTACATAGGCTTGTAAACACTAGATCATGATTTAAAGATTATCAAGCATGAATTTTAAAGGGGTTTTTGGAATCTATGTTTTAGTTATGCATTATAAATGTTTTTATGATATTGTTGATTTGGCCTTTAGGTCTTTCCCCCTTGAGTTGATTTACAAGTATATGTATATGTATGAAAACTGAGATTGAAGATTGTTTGAGAGCACATTTGAGAGAGCACATATTATGAAACCCCTCTCGTATGTTGAATTAAAGATTATGGTTTTGTCGGAAAAGAGTTGAAATGCATGCCTTGTGATTTGAAAGTAGTTTCTCAATGTCATAGCAATTGAAACATGATTTAGAAATAATGAGAGGGTTTCTTGATGTTACTATGATGTTCTTGAGTTAAAGAAAAAGAAATGCATGTAATTGAGAACTTTGACATGACCACCTTGAATTCTTGAAATGTTGACAAAGAGAGTTTCCTTGCATATGTTTACATGAGTTTTAAAGAATGAGTTTCTTGAAAAGAATTGTTGATATGGTGGTCCTAAATTCCATGTTTTGAGAACAGAGATATAATTTGCTAAATGGCTCAAAGAATGTGACTTGCAAGTCAATGGTATGACGATACCATATAAATGTATGCCATAACAGAGTTAGAGTTTTCAAAGTATGTCTTCGGAGAATGCATGTCTTAAAGAGTTAAAAATGAGCATAAAGAGAGCTAGGTGGTTGCCTGAAGAGGGTTTGACTTCAAGTAACTCTTAACCTAAAACCGTGATTTGCCGATCCGGGTATATTATTTTACGCTGGCGACGGCCGTGTGGCGTAGCAGAGTCAGAGGATCCAACCCTTGCAGCACACTTAGGTTGGAGGCTTCCCCGCCGAGTCAATGGTGGATTCCATATAGCTCGTGGAATTTCAGAGTTGTAGGATATACCACCTAGCCCAGAAGTAAAACAAAGAGTATCACAGAGTTCAGATGATTTCACAGAGTCTTTCAGAAATGCCCATGAGATTTCTTACTATATGATATGTTTATGAAATGTTTTAAATTGCTCTCATCTATGTTGAATATAAATTATTATTTTGGATTTGCTCTGCGTACCAGTACAATCGTATTGACCCCCTACCTCCCAGGTTCGGAGGCTCAGTCTAGGGGTCTGGCTAATCAGTAGAGTATCCAGGGAGAAGTGATCTGTGTAGTGGTGAGCTTTCTTTGTTCCAGAAGGCCTGTCATTTCAGATTATGTTATTCATTTGTTTTGCTCTACTGGGGCCTTGTCCCAGCTTTTCAGACAGTTATCTTTAGATCATGTAGTAGAGATTTCGCAGACTGTTCCAGAAGTTGTTTAGTTGATTTCGGATTTTATTCCGTATGGTTAAATTGAATCCAGAGTATGACCATGTTTCCGTATTAGATTATAATTCCGCATTTTCTTTTATTATATGAATGTTGTGCATGATTACCAGATCAGATAGAGTAGGACGTCCGGGCCTTCATGGTTTGGGATGTCCGTCACGGCCAGGCCCTAGTTCGGGTCGTGACATTTTGCTTGGTCACAAGTAGTATGAAAAGTAACCTATGTATAAAAGTTGTACTATTTTATACTCCGTTTGATTACCATTCAAATTCAGCATCGTTAATATTCGTATTATTTTATACAATAATTATTGTATTATTTTTTGGTCACATTCAATGTGGTATAACTATTCAATGATTATCTATACTTAGATAAAACAAACCGAATGACAAAATGCCCTCTTTCCAAAGCACTTCTTCGTACCTTTGGAAACTCCAATGTGATAATTGGAAACACGAGTTTAAGCAATTAAAAAGCATATATATTGTCTATCTCATTTTTAATGCAAGGATCCCATCATCTACCAAAAAATACATATACACTAAATAACTGTAATAATAAATCCCAATCCTTGTATTATAATCTTCGCATTAACTTATCGGTGAGCAAGACAGCCCCTTGGAAATTTTAGACACACCTACAACTTCATTTGCTACTTTCTCAATGCAACTTATCATTTTCTTCCACAAAGTATTTGTGAAACATCTAGGTCTCGTTCTCCTGCCTTCAAAATCATATCTTTAAATACTATTTGGCTTGAGACTTTTGGTATCAACTAGAGAACTACCATGCTCCACTCTTCCGCTTCACCTCCAGAGCTGCCAGTTTGTATAAGATGGTTAGGGTTTATTCTGGCAACAACCTTACAGTCGCTACATGTGACCCTGTCACTTTTCCTTTTTTAATTAGAAAAAAGGGCAATAAGTGACAGGGTCATCTTTAAGGAGTAAGGACCGCAAGGTTATGCCGGATCAATGAAATCAATCTGGCTAGGATTACTTTTACATTTAAATATCTCAAGTGGGATTCCCTCTTTTTTTTTAAATGTGTTATCTAAAACTAAATTATAAGGTAAAACTAAATCTAATATGGTCAATCTCATACCACTACCATGTTCCTCATGAGCAAACAATTGCCCTTGACGATGGAAAAACAAGCAGTTAAGAATTACCCACAGGTATATTGAAGATACTGAATACCAGACTAACTCCATTATACAAGAGCACGCACCGGTTCCTCATTTACCCATAGCTTTAAAAGCAAAAAGTTAATGAAGTGTTTGAAATTTCCCAGCCCATGGTAACAATATTAGTCATAACCATTCATCACATTGTGCAAAGAATAAGTACCTTAAGAAACAAAACCAGCAGTATAAATACGTTGACTGCAAAATTCGCTCCCAGAGCAATTGTTGTCTGTGAACCTAAAAGGTTCTCTAATGTGCGGCTTTCATTCCCAAAGTTGATAATGCTCTCCCCAATGAGCCCTTCCGATTTTAGTTTCTCAACTGAAATTCCCATCCAACACTGGAGTCCGACATAGCTCAGAACAGTGCAGAATGCTGAAACTGACAAGTAGCTTATGCCCATGGCGAATATATTTATCTTTCTCTGAGCTAACAGAATCCAAGAATTTCATTAGAACAAGTAAGCATTGATCATTTGCTCTCAAAATTGATGGCTGCAACTGAGTATACTGCAAACAGTCGACCTAATTCTGATAGGTAGTGGAGCTTAAAGCAGAAATCTGCATCAAAAGCAAAACAATCCAAGATTATTCCTCAAGTAAAGTGTCTCAGCGTTATCAAGAGCGCAAAAAATCCCAAGGATCAATTCGGCATTTAATAGCACAGTGCAGATAGAGAGTGAGTTATAATGAAAAAGGTTACAAATAGAAAGCAAAAGAACATATTAATATTAATATATATATATATATATATATATATATATTATCCCAGGACTAACAAATATACGCATGACTAACATATATACTGGCAAAAAAATTGAATTTTTTTCACGATAAAGTGAAATACCAATTGTTTAGTGTTGCCTTCACAAGAAAGGCTAATCTGCAAGGAAAAGTTTGTCTTAGATCCTAATGACAACACTAAAGCGCACATTAAGCGAGGCAAAGCACTAGACATGTTTTGAGCCTCATTTTAGAGCTTAAGGGTGCCTTTGACAACATTGTCATGAATCAACAAATGAGTGACAGGCTGACAGCACACTCAAGATCAAAGTTGTTAAAAGCCTACAGTTCATCCTCAAAAGTATCTTCGCTACTCTTTTGGGGTAAGTATTGAAAAAGCCGATTCGTGAAACTCCCCCACCTATGTCACCCAAAAGAGTAATTATTAAGCATTGGAATGGGTTCACATAATGGATATTGAATATTCATATGCCGAACGCAACTAGTATGGGACTATTTAAAATGTTTTTGCTGTTGAATTACTGTGGCAAGTTATGGATTCCACTGAGCAGATACCAAAACTTTACCAATGGAATGCTCAACTCGCCAGTGATCCTCATTTAACAACAGTTACTTAAAATATACATAAGATTTTCTTCCCTCTGCAAACAAAAGTACCAAACAGGTGCACAAATTGCTATACTCCCTTCGTCCCATATTAGTTGTCCACCTTACTTGTAAATATTTGTCCTAAATTAATTGTCAATTTACAAAACCAAGATGGAATTAATTACATTTTTCCCATCTCACCATTACGATTAATTCATTTTAAGTATAATAAGTTATTTGTAAAGTTCCAATAAAGTATCTTAAGGGTTACAACAACAACAAACCCAGTGTATTCCCATAAAGTAGGGTCTGGGGAGGGTAAGTTGTACGCAGACCATACCGCTACCTCCGAAGAAGTAGAGAGGTTGCTTCCGATAGACCCCCAGCTCGAGATACAGAGCAGTAACAAGGGGATGAATGACGCAACAGAAAATCCGTGATAAGAAATAATGTCACTAGAAAACAGAGAAAATATGACGTACGATAAATAAGGGCAACACGAAAGAGAGAAAATAAGAAGTATGCAAAAAAATACGAAGGACACCTACCTAGTTGTAACATACTCGCACATACCAAAGACACCTAAGAATACTAAGATTTCTAAGATTACTAGCCCGGCAACACAAGGTCTCACCTAACCGCTTGCTACACCCCACACACTCACACTAGCTTTCTACCCTTATCCACGACCTCCACACCTTCCTATCTATCTAGGGTCATGTCCTCAGTAAATTAGTAAAATTACCATTTTTATTTATGATTTCTTATGGGACATACAAAGGGTAAAGTGTAAAACTAATATGGGATAGAGGGAGTATTTAGAGAAAAGTCAACAATACAATTAGCAATTGTCCAAAGGCAAAACCCTAGAACTAGCAGAAAAAGGATAAGCAATCAAAATATCAAAGAATAAATTGAAAAGAGGGAAAGACCTAAATGATGAAGAGTTGAATTAGCATCTGTATATAACATGGAAAGACCGGAAGAATAGGGGAACCTGTAAAGATCGATCTCAGAGAGAAACCTTGTCGTTGGTGGGTAAACTTATTAGTTTCAGATCTTCAGCTTCATGTATGGATCAGTTTTTTTGCGGGAAAGTGAAGAGTGATTGAAACACAGCATACACTTTACCCCAAATTGTCTTACTTTATCGGGAGTTGTTCAATTTAAATATAATACGACGACTCGTTTTTTCTGTTAATTAGTACGCGATGGAGAAAAATATTAGAGAAAAAAAGAGAGATAAAATCATGTTAATAGCCTGTTTGGTAATGTTTTTTCTTAAAAAAAAAAAAGAGCTAATTTTTTTTGACAATTTCTTTTAAATAAAAAAAGAAGAACATTTGGTAACTTGCAAAAATACTTTTAAAAAGAAGCTAATAGTTTTTATACTTCTGAGAAGAAACAGAAAATTCTGCTTTTCAAAAAAAAAAAAAAGCAAAAGCAGCGAATGAGATTTTTGTGACAAAAATATTTCATTCACTTACACACATAAATACCCCTCTCTCTCTATATATATATATATTTCTTATTAATTAATTAGCATATCTTATATAATTTTGATTAAAGTTTGACTTGAAAATTTTACACTTCATATTTATATCATAATTATTTATTTTATTCTTTGATTTATGTATTATTATTTTATTTTTGCTCATTTTTCTTAAACAAAATAAAAAATATCATTGATAATAATGATCAAAGAATATATAACTCATTATTTTTTATTATGAATGATAATAAATGGTAGGCAAATCACATTGCAAGATCAAATGGTATTTTTGCAGCACTTGTAAATTTTTTCTCAAATGTTTATTTTTAAATAATTAATTCATGAAAAGTGACATTTTTTTTATCATGTGGTGAATTTTTTCATATGTAATGATTTAATTTATGAAGTAATTTTAAATTTATTTTTGTTTGATTTTTTAAGTAATATTTAAATTATTTAAGTAATATATCATTGTTTAATACTTTTTAATGTATCTATGTATATAAATATTGATTGAAAATTTTATAATAAATATTTAAACTAAATTAAAAATAATTTAAATTTAAAATATTATTACAGTTATTTTAAATAAATTTTCTCTATAAAATAATTTTAGTAGTAAAAATCTATTGATATATGTCCTTTTCAATTATTAGTCTCTCAAAAGTACTTCTTGAAAAATATTATCCAAACACAATCTATTTATCAAAAATACTTTTCAAATGAATTTACCGAACACAAATTATTTTTCAAAAATACGTTTCTGAAAAGTTATTTTATAAAAGTGCTCTCAAATAAGTAATTTGCTAACAACAATTTCAAACGGGGCTCTTAAATTCCGATCTTGCTTGTTAGTCTATTTGAATGTATATTTTAATAAAATATCAAATGTCATTTATTATTTCAATATGCTACATCTAATTAACATCTTTATAAAATTAAAGGAAGCAAATTATACATTTAGTTTAATAAAATCGATTTCATTTTTCTTTATAAAATATCAACTATGTAGTCATTATCTTATATTAGAAATGTTCTTTTTGTTTTTAAAAAAAGAAACATTTATTCCATTGTTCTCATTTTTTCAATTGTCCAATTTTTCAATAAGTTCGTTTAATATTATATGTTTACTCTTAAAATATAATTTAAAAGTATGTAAATATTTTGACGCATCGCTAACCCGTTCTTCCTACATCTCTATATTCTACTATATTTTAATTTATATTTTCATTCTAACAGTATATGTCATTGATGGCCATTAATAAACTAACATCGTATACAATTTTCAAAATACATAAATAGTAGTTTTCCATAAAATACAACATAAATATCAATCTAATATAAAATACATTGGTAGAGCTCCTTTTATATTTATAGCAACAGTAATCAAATACAACACATTGATTGTTTGTGTAATTTCTTGAAACATGCATTCACACTTTAGCTTCATTCAACTGTAAAGAGAGTGCTTGAGTATTTAAGGTAAATTACAACATATAGACTATCACCTTCATTAGCCTCACTCTGCGGCAAGTAATTAGGTGTCATAAGTGATCTCCCTCTTTGAAAATGACCACTGTGAATAATGTCAAGTTTGATTGTAGCATTGAAGTTAAACCAATCTATTTGGCGACTTCGTCAATTCTGATGTAAGCAAATAATATTAGTTAGTGTTATATAATTGTTATAGATATTTTTAAAAAGGAGGTCATTTAGTAATAGAACAACTATGGTTATTAGGTTCACCCAAAGGAGCAAATATCCATACATGCAAGATTGCATTCAACATGTATTATTTCACAGATAAATAATTTAGCATCTCGATGAATTGCTTTATTATTTAATTATTATAGACTTGACATGTATAAAAAAAACTAAGAATCTATATGTTTTCATTAATCAATTAAATAACAAATAGGTTAAAAATTAAAATAGCAGACATGATGAAATTTGTGCCCCATATGTGATGAAGATGAGAAATGGATTGACATTAAAAGTAAACATCGAATACAAACAAATAGGTTAAAAATTAAAATATTAATACACACACACATCCATTCATACATTCATGCATACATATGTGTGTGTATACACATCTAATATTTTTAATCTCTTCAATAAAAATTGTCTAGTATTATTGACATTTACGAAGTATATTATATCATCTGTTATGCATTAAATTAAGTAACTTGTCTAGACTTTTCTCTTTTAGGTAAACATTCTGAATCTTATCAAGACAAATTATTCCAAAGTAATAGGATATCGAATTCATAGATTTTACATGGGACATAAATATTAATTAAAAAGAATCACTCACTTCTTATAACTTTGCATGTTTACATGAATTTCAAAAGTAAAAATATATCTTCTCAGGAGTTATATGTATAGCCTAATAACTTTGCATGTTTACATGAATTTCAAAGGTGAAAGGGAAAAGACATCGTTTTCACCCCAAATTATACAAGAAAAGTCTAAGTCACACCAAAACTATTTAAGTAGCCTATTACACACCTAAACTATATAAAAGTGATATTATTACCTCCCCGCGACACCAATTCTATGGCGAATTTTTTACACTCATTTTAGGCGCGTCCAGCCTTTTAAATAACAAAAGTAAACGTCTAAAAACATTAAATTACATCACTTTTAATTCCCAACTGATCTATTCTTATTTACGCCAATTTGGGGCTCAAAACTAAGAACCCTAATTCCCAAATTTGTCTTTCAAAATCGAAATTGAACATTTATATGAAGAATTGGTAACTAAATCTTTTTAATCCTTCGATTTCTTGCTATATTGATGATTATTTTGTCTTAATTTTGTTGTCATTTTGATAATTTTTTTCTTCCCTCAAGTGTTTGTTCAACCTCTCTTGAAACTTGTTTTCTTAATCAAGGTACTTTAATGGCTAAGATAAGTTTGAGTAGACTTTGTAAGCAAAAAGAAGATAATGAGTTGGACGAGGTTCGATGCAAAGATGGACATATTTTGCCTTTGATGACTTCATGAAATTCGGGTAGACGATATTGGACTTGTCCTTACTATGGGGTAAGTGAGTTTTTCCTTCAAACATTGATCTTGAATAGTATATATGAATCTAATTGCTTTCATTTTAGAATAATAGATCATGCGATTTTTGGCTTTGGAAGGATGATTCTATTGA
This sequence comes from Capsicum annuum, assembly GCF_002878395.1. NCBI lineage: Eukaryota > Viridiplantae > Streptophyta > Magnoliopsida > Solanales > Solanaceae > Capsicum > Capsicum annuum. The sequence goes on along the minus strand of NC_061116.1, from coordinate 62,646,527 downwards.
TGAACGATCCAAATTTGTTGTTCCTAAATTGTTGGAAAGAATTAGGGAGATTGACGAAAAAGTTGAATCTTCGAAAAATTGTGCATTTTATGAACACAAAATAGTTATTGACAAGACTACTGGGACAACCAAATCTGTGGAGAGCAAAATAGACATGAACAAAATAGAGTTGCAAATGAACAATTTTCAGGATGATTTGAAGATGATGAAGGCAAATGAGAAGAAACGAAAAACAAGTTGGCTAACGAAAAACAAGTTGGCTAAGTCTAAGAAAAGGGAAAACAACTTTGGAATACTCTCATCTGTGTATGTATTTTGGGTGTTAGTTTTCTATTTCAATTCATGTTCTTGAAAGGAACTCCAAGAAGGTTGCCCTGAACTAAGTTGCTTTGTTTTTGTTATGTTTTAAGGGGCTGAAATTTGTATCAATTATTAGGTGTTACCTTAGACAAAACTGCAAGGTTGTGAAATTAAATTGTTGTGTAATAAAATTGTAAGGTTGAACTTGACAGTTTTGGCTTTGTTTTTTGTGGTTCTCTGTGTTGCAATTTGTATACAATATTACTGGTTTAAGGAAACATCTCTAACAACACAAATTTAAGGTTGTATACAAATTGTAATGTTGTATACATAAACACTACATCTCTCACAACACAAATTTAACATTAATAAATGCAGTCACAGCTGCTGCACAAGCATAAACACAAATTGTAATTTTAATTACACAACCTGGAACCAGTAAACTACATCTCTCACAATACAAATTTAACATTAATAAATGCAGTCACAACTGTTGCACAAGCACAAACACAAATTTCAGCAACAATAAACTTACAACTGCATAATCATTAACTAAAAATGAGTGCAATTACATCTTATTGTCAAATACATTTACAAAAATATCAGTACTTTTAAACCAATTACAGTTACAAAATACAGTCAAAGCTGCCACCAATAAATTATTCTTAAAGCAGTCACAACTGCCAACATCAGTGAACTACCAAAAAATAGTCTTAAATGCAGTCACAGTTGCCAACCCAGCTACCAACATTAGTGAATTATTAGAAACATAGTCTAAATACAGTCACAACTGTCAATATTTATACAAGGGAAACTACCATTCTACACCAACTTCTTATAGGGATTGAACATTGGAGATTTCTTGACTCAAGTGTGCAGCCTTGAACCTTGTTTCCATTTGTTTTTTGCCTCTCATTTCTTGTAGTTGCCTGGAGGTCATAACTTTTTTTCTTTTCATTTTACACCAGTTTTGGGTGTATATCCGAGATTTTCAGTCACAATTACTGAAGATTTGACAGTTTTGAATCTCTCACTAGGCATTCCTAGCTGCTCAAATGAAAAAAGTGTTAACATTTATATAAATAGTAATAAATAAAATTTAGATAGTAAAGGGACTAATAGCACACTTACTAGATACTACAATTCGTCAAATTACAGGAATATTGCATTCACCGTTCAGCTGTAGCTAACTAATTGACATGATTAACAGTAACGTAGGCATGACTATACGAGCAAATTCACTTGCACAAAAGAAGAAAATCAAATCCTAGAACAAAAATCAGTAACAAATCCTAAAATTAATGCAAATTAGCATAATAATTATTAATACTAACTAAAAAGGTGTTGTTGAGGAAAAGAAGGGCAGCACAATGCACTGAAGATCCTGCTATGTACGGATCTGGGATTTCAGTAAAAACTACTAATAACACACTAGCTACTATAATTCATCAAATTACAATTATAGTAACATTGCATTCACTCGTGATTCTTGCATCCAACACCAACTAATTTACAATTCTATTGTAGTTAATTGTTTGACACAACTAACACCAATGCATCCGCGACTATACAACCACAAAATAGAATTATCCACATGTCAAACAAGTACAAAAGTAACAAGTTCTAAGCCTGATGTAAATTAGCATAATAAACAACTAACAAATCTTAAACCTCACAAAAATTAGCATAATAATTAGCTAAAAAATCCTAATCATGTTGTACATTAGCGTAACAATCAACTGAAAAATCCTAAATTTATCATAAATTAGCATAACAATCAGCTAATAAATCCTAAATAGCAGAACAATCAACTAACAAATCCTAAACCTGTCATAAATTATCACAATAATCAGCTAATAGATCCTAAACCTGTCGTAAATTAGCATAATAATTAGCTAACAAATCCTGAACCTATCGTAAAATAGCATAACAACCAACTAATAAATCCTAAACCTAACATAAATCAGCACAATAATCAACTAACAAATCCTAAACCTGTCGTAAATAAGCATAATAATCAGCTAACAAATCCTAAACGTGGCGTAAATCAGCACAACAATCAACTAAAAAATCCTAAACCTATCATAAATAAGCATAATAATCAGCTAACAAATCCTAAACCTATCGTAAATCAGCACAATAATAAGAAACCCTTAAATATTACTAACCGGAAAGGCGTTCACGAGGATTTTGCAAAGCCTCTCAAAGAAATTGATCTACAGTATTAACAACATCCTCCGACGACACACTCCCTGAACTACCACAACCATCATCACCATCACTCGTACCGGTACCCAAAGAATCAAGCAGCTCAGATTGATCATCATTATTATTATCAACAGATGAAGAATCAATATTATCCTTGTTCTTCTTCAAAGATGATGAAAATATAAGTCACCTTATACTACCATCTAAGTCAGCCACCTCTTATGACTCCGGTGGGGCTCCGAGATCATCCGTTACAGAGCCCTCCATCGATTCAATTTTTTTTTACCAAATTTAACAATTTTTTTTTAAAGTTAGAGAATCATCGAATTAGAATTATAGGGAATTTGGATATAGAGATTTGGAGAATTTTCATGGAGATTGAGAGAATCTAAAAGGGAAAAAAAGGGGAAAATTATTCTAGGATTTCGAGAGAATGTGTGAAGAGGGTATAAGGTATTGTATAATTTTTGTGAATCTTCTATTGAGTTTTTGCTCTCATCAGATAAGTTTTGGTTTGATGGATTTTTTAATAGAGCTAGGATAAAATATGAGAGTTGGGTCGGTTCGGGTTAGATGGGTTAAAAAAGTAATAGGGTCGGGTTAAGTTTTTAATAAAATAGGACAATTAATTAGACATGTGGCAACACAAGAGGGTGAGTGGAGTGTACTCCACTCATTAAACTTGGGCATGGGTGACTCGGGGAGGTAATAATATCACTTTTATATAGTTTAAGTGTGTAATAGGTCACTTAGATAGTTTAGGTGTGGCTTAGATTTTTCTTGTATAGTTTGGGGTGAAAACGATGTCTTTTCCCAAAGTGAAAATATGTCTTCTCAGGAGGCACATACATGTATAGTCTAAATTGTGGCTTAAAGCGACAATTTTAAAAATCTTATAAAATTGAAATCAAGTGAACATAAAAAATAAGCTACAAACACACAATAGAAAAGCTTAAAAAGTAAATTAACGCAACTAGTTATAAAAATTATATCATGTGTTACACATAAAATCATTCATTAAAAGAAAAACTAAAAATAGATCCTCATTAAAAAGTCATGTTTTTATCACTTCTCATGGCAATTGTTGCACTATGAAACATAACAAAAGTCAAAATATTAAAATTGTGAATATATACAGATTTTTTAAACCTAATTTACAAATATAATAATAAATTAATAAAAAAGGTAAAAATAAAAAAAATAGAAGAGATGATTTTCGAAAAATCCATGGTGAAAGAAGGGTGTGTGCATGTGTCATGGATGAGATGGGAGAAAGTTAGGGGAATCAATGGAAAGAACGTGAAAGCAGGTGTGAGTTTACAGTTTCTTTTTTAGGTTAATTTTTATCTTCTTCTAGTTTTATGTTTTTACTTACTTTTTTTGTCTCCTTTTGAAAAGATAAAAATTAAAATATGATGACAAAATTCTTATTTAATCTTTTTTAGATTACAATGAAATGTAGTAATTAAAAATAAAATAATGTAAATTTTGGGTTTGGTAAAAAAAAATAGTCATTCATATAAGATTCTCACATTATTTTTGTTGACAATATCACTTTTAATATCTGGATTCATAGTTTTTAAATTTATTTAAGACTATATATCGTTTATTTTAATTTTTTTATTTCTTTTTTAATTTAAATTAAAAAAATAAAATGCTAGAAACATGTCATTTACAATAGCAATATCCATGTGAAGGACTCAATTGAAGGGAAAAATAGATTGAAGACTTCGTGTTGTGTGTATATAGAGATATATTAGAAAACTGCTTTCTGAATTAAGAATCATTCAAAGCTTGATCATATCAAAGTAGTGAAAGTGCATTTTGCTACACTATTTTTTGAAATAGCACTATTTTTATTTTTTGAGTAACATTCCTGTAGAGGCGGTACATCTATAGCGAGGGATAATTAAAGAATCTGAACAGCGGAAAGGAATAAGAGGGAGCAAGTAAGTTAAGAACCAATCTTGTTAGCTTAAGGAATATGTTGTTGTAGTTTATTTCTAGACTACAACAAATAACAAAAAATTATAAGAAGTTACTACTGATCTTCAACAATTATCTTGTCATATAAAAGTTTTTTAGATGCTAAAACTATATTAATTTCATTAAAATAATGATTAAATAATTATGAAAAATAACTACAAAAGTATAATAAATTGTGTCATGAACATAATATACATTTGTCAGATAAGTTTTTATTTTTTTATATGATTTCAATTCAACAATTATGAAAAAAGAAGGTTGAGAAGAATGAATAAGAATCAGTATGACGAAAATACCTTTAACTTTTTCTCCAACTCATAAAAGCTATTGATTAAGACCCAGTTTACTTTCTCAATAATTGAGAATTGATTCACTTATACTCATAGTTGCTACCACAACACTTTAATAAAAAGTGATGTATTCTGAATCTTAGGAACAAACCTTGAAGAAAATAACATATAAAAATAATTATAATTTGCATATGAAGAGGTAAGAGAAGAAAAATATGAAAGCAAATTCTTTTGTTTTTGAGAACCAAGAAAAGGATAATACCGCAAACACCTATGGGTTGCCTTCATCTTTATCAATTTTGTGTTCTATTGTCTTAGAAGATTTCATTGTGTTTTTGTTTTCTTTCCACTTCTTCATGTGAAATCTATAACTTAGAAACTCGTATAATTATATCATTACTACAAAGTGAAATAAAGTAAAAAAGTTGTAACCATCTTCAAAGCTGTAACTATTAAATTCAAAATTTAAATTTTTTACACTTGAAAACTAATTAACCACTCTCAATTAAAAATTTAAATAATGCTATATTTTCTTATAGAAAAAAAATTGATAATTCCTAATGACGTGGTTGTTCCTATTTTTCTGGCCATTCTGATTATGTTGTGTTGTAGAAATTTTTAATGTGTAATTTATTAATTAACAAATTTGTTTTATTTATTTTTTTACGAACTACTTGGTGGTTCCTATTCTTTCGCATTTGGTTATAATGTCTCATTATTACTCTTTTCAAATAAATTGAAAATGACATATAATTTGATGATTTTTTAAAAAATAATTAGAGGATTATTAATTAGAAAAAATGTAAAATAATTGTCTAAATCTCATGATTTTTATGTGGATGGACATATACTTTTTGTGTGAAAGTAAAATTCATGAGAGTTTCAGAGAAAGAAAATTGTAAATTTTAAAAAACAGAATTATGCCTAGAGATAGAGCGACTAAAAATATATGTGAATGTTCAGTCGTGAGTAAGAAGTTGTAACCAACTCTAACTCCATTTTAAAAAATACTGAAAGATAAGATTTAAAATTATTTGTAATTCGAATTTAAATTTTTAACACAGTAACGTATACGCACACACCCACGTTTATCTTTGGTGCATGAAGTGGAGTTCTGGGGAAAATGGGATTAGTTTTGTTAATTTTTTTTCTATTTGTTTTTTAATTTGTTTTACCTTTTTATTTTTCATAATATAAATGAAGGGGGACAAAGGTGACATCACGAAATAATGGTGATCTATAATAACATATATTAATAGTATTTTGATTTAACAATAGTACTAAATCAAAAAGAAATTTAAGCCAAATAACATGTCAATTTCCAAACTGACAAAATTTTGAATTTACAAAGAATTCTATAAATATAAAATTGTTGTTTAAAAATTATTAAAAAATAAAATAAATATAAAAAATATTTTTTTAAAACAGTTTTCATGGTTCCAACACGGAATTGATTATTTGGTAGATGACTTATTTATATTAACTAAAAATAATCTATATAAAATTGAATTCAATAGGTAACCATCAATATAATTATTAAATTGTAAAAAAATTGAATTAAAGGTTTGAGTAACAGAAAAAATTGAATTTTATTAAGAAGTTGTAGAAATTTTAAAATTGATTAATTACCACAAAGAAAAAGAGTTCTGGATGCGGTTGTGAAGAAAGAGTCCTAAACGTGTGGTGGTGTGGGAGTTAAACCCATATTAAATTTATTACTATTAATTTTTAATAATTAACGTAAACAATCTTCATTTAAAAAAGGAGTAAATAGACAATCATCACTATGATTAAAAAAACTGTCGAGATTTATTTATTTATTTAAAAAAAAAAACTGAAAAATATAAATAACTATCAAAAATTTTAAAATCTATAATAAACAATGATATTTTTACATTAAAATATTCCAATATTTTTATAAGTTTACTGTTAACATATTGTGGGTATATAATTTTTTTTTAAAATAAATTGTATCTTAATCTAAATAGTCAAATAAATTTAAAAAAAGTTTATGTAGATTATGTATTATAAGATTTTTAGTTTCTTATCTAAATAAGATCTCAAATTATATTATTATAAGATGTTTAAATTCTGATGTAAGTAAGAACTCGAAATTAGATTAAACCTTTCAAATGTTTTTATCTGAAATAGAAATTATTTATTGTTTTTTAAGTTACATAAAAAAAAGATAACTAACTTTACCTAATCTAACTAATTTGTCCTAAAAAGTAACAAATGGCATTATCCTATTAGTTCACTTGACAACCATCTATGCAAGACTTTCTTGCTATTTATAATATATATAGATATAGATAGATTGTTATTTCATTATTTTGTACTTTTCTTCATAGCCTGTTCAGAATCGGCTGCTCTATTCTTTTCTCCTTTTTCTTTTCTTTTATTTATTGAATAAGAACTTATTAGATTAACAAACATGAATCCTTAATTATCTTATTTAATTTTAATTTTAATTTACTACTGTTATTTTACTTATCTTATTAATTAAATATAATTTATAGTCTCTTCTTATTTTATTGAATCGGCTGCTCTATTCTTTTCTCCTTTTTCTTTTCTTTTATTTATTGAATAATAACTTATTAGATTAGCAAACATAGATCCTTAATTATCTTATTTAATTTAAATTTTAATTTACTACTATTATTTTACTTATCTTATTAATTAAATATAATTTATAGTCTCTCCTTATTTTATTTCTTTCTCTACCTTTTATTTCTTTTTCTATTTTTTTGTTTTTCCGTTTTTCTTATTCTTTTTTTTCGTTCTCCTTCTTTTTTGTTTTTTCATTTTTTTCATTCTTTCTTTTTTAGTTTTTTTTTTTCATCTAGTCTCTTTTTCTTTATTTTCTTTCTAATTTTTCATTTTTTTCATCTTTTTAAAATTTCTTTTTGTTACAGTTTTTATTTATATTTTCTTTGATTTTTTATTTGTTCTTTTCTGTTTTGTGGGTAATTTTTTCTTATTTTTAAAATTTTTTCTCTCTTTTTTTTTGTTGTTGTTATTCTTGTTGTATGTTATATTTTATATGCTTTTTATATTTTATATTTATTTGTATCATATTATAGATTTTAAATAAATTTATTATTTGTAGTTGAATAGCTTAGTCGTGGATATGCTTAAATGCTCATTTATTCAAGAATTAACTCATTAAGTACAAGAGAAATCCTCAGAACTAAGCTAAATAAGGTCGGATAATCATACTTAGGTTTATAAATTCACCTAAAATAAAAAAATCATAGCATTTTGCGATTCATTGGTAAGTCAATTTTGATTCTCTATTAACCAATAATGTGGAACTATCAACATGGTTAAAACAAATTGTTTGAAGTCAAAATGAAACATGATGCTCTTTCTACTACTATGTTAATATAGAGGTGATTTTAAAATAAATATTTTATCAATACAGGAGCTCATATTGATAAAATAATTTTAAAAACTTATTGTAAATTATAATAGTGGGGATTTTGCCTCCTTTAGTTAGTGCTGAATCGTCGACCTATTTTACATAAAGCCTTGTTGTATCACATCAATTTTAAGATAGTTACTTACTAACCTCACTTTGCTTTAAGTTTTGGAAGGAAAAATACAAAAGTATGGACAGCCTAACCATAACCAGCTTGATCAGGAATATTAAATGGTTCACCTCTGCTAAGGGTTTACTTATTTATTATGTTGTGTCGTACTTTCATACATCATAAGATTATATGAAAAGTGATATAGTCAAAGTCTAGTTTATGATTACAATTACAAAGAGAGACAAATTAGTCTCAGAGTACCCACCAATAATAGTGATCGTATGAAGACAAAGGTCTCAACATTTGTCTACTTCATCCATAAGAAAGATACCTATATTGCGATCCTTGAAGTAAAGAAAAACCTACGAGGGGGTGGACCAACATATAATATTCAATAACTTTCTAACTACACCTCACTATAGCGGTAAACTCCTTTCTCATTATGACGAATTCTATTGGTGAGTTATAGTTAAATGTAATATTTTTATACTGTTATTGACGCTTATCATGCTTTTAGTAGGCTAAATGTATTCTCTTACCCATTTAAAGTTATTACTTTTTATTTTTTAGTCAAAAATTCAGATTATGACCTACCGATTACTGTCGCAGAGAAATCAAGATCAGAAAGCACTACTACGTTGTTCTTTAAAAATACTCTCAAAAGTTAAAAAATGAGTATCAAATGTGTTTGAAAGCTTCAATTGATGTAGTGAGACTTATTTCGCATCATGAATTACCTTTTCGAGGGCATGATGAAAGTGAATCTTCAACTAATCAAGGGTTCTTTCTAGAAATTTTTCTGGTGGCATGAGGACAAGCATCTGGATATGGAGAAAGTGATATTAGGAAATACTCCACAAAATTATACTTTGACTTGTCCTATGATCCAAATGGACAATGCTTGTACAAAAGAAATGTTGAAAGGTATAATTGAAAACTTGAATTGAGATTACTTTTGTATTAGTTGACGAGTCCAAAGATACCTCACACAGAGAATAAATTTACCTGATTTTATGGTATATTGATAAACATAGTGAAGTAGTAGAGAAATTATAGCCTTGTTCATGTTAGTGATACATAGACATGCTCAATAAAGATAGAAATTTGCAATTGTTTCAAATTTTGAGCATGATCACTTTTACTCCTACACTTGCACCTAATTGTATTATTGATAAAACAATTATTGTGCCACAAGATGGTGTTGTTATATTTGCAGATGTTTGCTTACAAATGGAGAATAATATGTTAAGCATTGAAATGACAACTATGAATAGTGTAACTTACTTCAAGCCTTTGGTACCCCAATTCATTTTGTTTGGAAGACCATCATCTCTAAAGTACATAGGAAAATGCTCAAGAAAATGAATAAAAAAAGGTGAAAAATCTTGCTAGATGCAAAAAAAAAATGTGGTGGACATGATTTTAAAAAAGATAGTTTAATGGAAGATAGAGATTACTCGTGAATGTATTTGAAAGTTTATGAGTTTATTTGAAGATGTCTAGATTCCACACATTTATAGATCTTGAAATATGTCAGCGCTCAATCTAGCTAAGTTTTCTATTTCATTGTTAGATAAGGTTTTATGATTTTCCTCTTTTCCTTGTAAAATTATAAATAATGCTAATGCATTTTTAACACTTTAAATCCGTCTATGCATTAAAACAGTAAGGTTCTTTATTGTAAAAAATAGAATAAGGGTGTATTTTTTTAAAAAAATGTTTTGCTATGGATCTATATGCTAGAAATCATCTTCGTCTGCAATTAAAAGAGCCGATAGCAATCTATATCTATATTATATATTAAATAGCAAAAAAACCTTGCCTATAAACTTGTCAAGTGGCATACTATAAAATTGACACGTGTAACTTTTTAGAACAAATTAGTTAATTAGGCAAGATTAGTTAGTATTAATATCTAATTTGAATTTAAATATATATATATATATATATATATATATA